>NW_015172097.1:79087-124934 GCF_001447785.1 Gekko japonicus
GCCGTCCTCCGAAGTTATATATATAGATGTAAAGTTTCTTTGAGGATTAGGTGGGCATTCAAAGTTTTCTCTGACATCTTGGCCCTTTCACTGGTCAAAATGCATCCAGTTTTTGAAAACCCTCTTTCTATGTCCGCCCTACCATGCAATAATGATAATGTTGCTTTCACCGCCTTGGTAACCAGTGGGTATTTTGGATCTCCAGATGGGTGTGTCTTTTCAAAGAACTAATTCCAGTATGTATCTATGTGGCAAGTTTCACTGGCAGTTTCATCTTCAAGTCTAAGAAGTTTCCATTCATCCACAATCATGTCCATTGGAATATCCATCGGGAGTGCTGCTACTATTTTCATTATATCCTTGTGGGTTCCTTCCTTGACCCTCAGTGCTGGAGCTAAACATTGAAGATATCTGAGGATGGGCTTGTCCAAAGATGACTGGAGTAAAAGGTGTTTGCAGGCTGCTATGAAATGTTTTTTGCTCCTGTTAAAAAGAGTAGCTGTTCCTTTTCAGAAAGTTTTTCCAGTTCATCACAGATTCTACTTGCACTGATTACTTCTCTCATAGGTATGTAATGCTAATCACTGAAGGCTTCAAGAGACAATGGTGCAGTAGGGCAGGGGAGAGGAGGCCGATGCAATTCGACATCCATGGCCTCAACCAAAAGCCTAACAAGTCTATATGAAAAGTGTAATGTATTCAGATGCTGCCCTGAATGCATGGGGACAAAGTGTGAATCGTCCCATAGAGAAGCTATGCTACTGCCCTCCCCCACAAGCCGGTTCAGGACAGGCCACAACAAGTGGAACAGTTATAATACACGATACATACAACTTAAAAACTATAAAACCTATAATACAGTACATGATGGTGAGCTCCATGGTGTATGCTGTATATGTGCCCAAGGGCTGGCCTACCAGAAGGTGGGTAAAACATCTGCCGATGGAGCAATTAAAGTGCATAGCAACAAGACAAGCTGAAGCAGAGTAGGGCAGGGGAGAGGAGGCCAATGCAATTCGACATCTATGGTCTCAACCAAAAGCCTAACAAGTCCATATGAAAAGGACCTTAGAGTGGCTTCGCAGGGGATCACAACACCCTGAGGCCTCTGAGATGAAACTTAGGGCAGATAAGGGCATATGAGAAAGGAGGGTAGCATATATATTTCCACCTGCAATTTAATGATAAAACAATCAAAATCTCAGAACCACCACCACCAGCAGTGGCCAGAGAAGTAACCCAAGATAGTCATCTCCAGTGGTACAATGCATCAGGGTCAATCAATGAACTTTGTTTTAAGTAAACAGCTGTTCTGAGTTCATTTTGAAACATAATTTTCTTCTCTCTCTTGCTATTTGCAGGAGCATATGCGGACTTTATCAGATTTGCGCACACCCAAAAATCTTATTTAAAACTTCTCCAGCTGCAGAATGTAAAGGGAAATGGCATGGCTGTTTTAAAAGTGGGTCACTAATTTTTCATTTAGGGTTAGGAGACTCCTTTGTGACTGAATCATTTTACATATTAATGCAAGATATACTGAACCTTTCTGGAAAGAAAAGAGACGGCATGGAGAGCAGATACAGAGAATATATCTTTTGAAGCTTCCACCAAGATCTCATTCGAGTATACTACACTGTGTGTCTTTAAAACATACTTTCTAGAGGCTTTAGCTTATTCCTTCACTAATTATTCTGAACAAAACACCTGAACAGTAGCTACAAGCTTCCCTCTCTACACATGGCCAGGCTTCAAGCACCACATGGATTGTCTGAACCACTGTTCAGACAGCCAGAGGAAAGCTTCCAATTAAGGTTTCTTTATATAGCCTAGGAAACTGTTACCTTGCTGCAATCCCCCCAAACAAACCCCAACACCCCATATTCCCTCCCAAATTAATTATCCTGAATGTCTCAGGTACCTTTTGTTTTCCTCAGGTACCTTTTGTTTTGACAATTATTTTTATGTTGGATTACCATGATTCAATCAGAACTGCCACTTTCTGTAACTTAGCAACAGAACTTATCCAACTGATTAGTAGTTTAGTGTATCCACAGTACGAAATAAAAGATAAAGAAACAGGAGAAATATTTAATGTTGCTACATGGCGGTGTAATTTTACAGTGACATCTAGTGTGAACTCAAATTTGGTGGATGATGATATCCTTCCCCAAATCAAACCAACTTTGTAGTTGTTTGCCAACTGATAGGTCGGACAGAGAGGAAAACAAGAGGAAAAACAACAGCATCTTGGAGGCACTCTTCAAAGAACTGCTTGCAAAATCATTGTACAGACCTTTTTCAGATCTTCAGCTTGTGTAACATGAGCACGCAAAGTGTTGCAGAAGAACAATGCAAGGCATCATCCACAGCCGGCACACATGTTTACAGTCTGTATACAAGGCTAAGCATGCAGTTTTGGTCTCTCCAAGATGTGGAACCCAGAAAAAAATAAGATGTGCATAGGATCAACACAAGCCTTCAAATAAATATGCCTGCCACAAAAATTGAATTTAGCCTGCTTGCAATAACCATTTTCTCTCAAAATGAGCACCTGGGCAAACTCATATTCAGGGTGTCCTAACAACTGAAAATGAATAATTATACCAGAGAACTTGCATCTGCACAGTCAAAGGCAGTCCTCACCACATATGCAGCCGACTAGTAGACCCTGTTGGCAAATGCTGAGAACATACTGGAACAACTGATACTGATAGGAATTGTAATTTTCTTGGTACTCCAGTTTAACTGAAGAAGCCACAAAAACTATAATTTCCATTAACCCTAAGCAGTAGTACTGCTGAAAAAGACTAAGAGGAGTTATTTCTAGGAAAGTAAGGCCCCAGTTGGCATCTCTAAATTTAAAGAAAAAGAAGGAGATTGGATTTATACCCCACCTTCACTACCTGAAGGAGTCTCAGAGCGGCTTACAATTTCCTTTCTTTCCCCTCCCCACAACAGACATTCTGTGAGGTAGGTGGGGCTGAGAGAGCTGTTTCGAGAACTGCTCATGAGAGAACAGCTCTGAAAGGACTTGTAACTGACCCAAGGTCACACCAGCAGCTGCATTTGGAGGAGTGGGGAATCAGACCCAGTTCTCCTACATTAGAGCCCGTGTTCCTAACCACTACACCAAACTGGCTCTCAAAGGGCTAGTCCTTGCTGTGTTACTCCTCCCTCTCCCTTTGGAAAAACAAGGCTGGTGACTCACCAGAGGAGAAATTGACAGAGCTGTGTGTGTGGATGTAATAGCCACACCTTTTCTGTGAAACTCCTGTTGAACATTCACAAATGCTCCTCAAGCATTTGAATGTTTGACAGAGATACCCACAAAATTTCAGGTGGCTTTGAATGAATCAGACATGTGTTTACCCCTCATTCTATGGAATCAAATGTAAAATTTACAAAATAAGTTCTATTTTGAAATCAGCTCTCAAATTTAAGAGTAAGACTGAAGAAACTTACATGAAATTATGGCAAAATTGGGCTTTCAATTTCAGTTTTCTATTCTTAGCTTAAGTTTGGTTGTCAAGACAACGCCTTCCACTTCTACAAAATGCTGCTTTATCCATAAACTATGTGTCACAAAGTCAATATTAAAAGTTTATTAGGGTTGTATTTGTCAGTATTTTGTGTTTCATTGATTTAGGGCCAGACTAGATATGATGGTGTTCTCATGGCTACCACGAAGATGTCACTGCCATTTTAAAGTGATTTTAAAAATGCCACAAGGACTAAATCCTGATTGGACCCACAGCATGGCGCTCCTGTTCCCCCCACACACATATCTTTTCAAGTGCCATTTTGGCATGGGGGGAAACCAAGAGCACCTCAGCCTGCCACACTGTGGGCCTGATCAGGCAGCATTTCTAAATCACTTTAAAAGTGTTGGAAATGTATGTGTTTACAAGGTCTGACAATCCAGTCATTATAGGGTTAACTTGTTTACCTAGTATTGCTATTGTTTAGACTGACCTGGAAGGGATACCTGGCACAGAGCCAATGGGGGATTAGCCCGGGAAAAGGTGTGATACAGATTGGTTTGTTTGTTTGCAGGTGACTTCCTTCCTAGGGGTCGAGAAGAAGGACAGACTCTCCATTATCTGTGTGTTAGTGTGTGATTATGTGTTGAACTATAAGCAGTAGAAAATGTAGCTGTTAGATGTTCTGTTATTTTGTAGGTTCTCTGTATACCTTTTTTTACCCTTAGAAATAAAGGTTTTTAAAAGCAAAGAAATCTTTTCTTTCCAATAGAGCAAGATCCATTGATACTCTGAGTAATTTAAATATTTTTGACTATTTTTACAAAAAGAACAGAGGCATCCCTGTGGCAGCCATGATGATGCAGTCATGTCTACTTTGGCCCTTATGGTTAAATTGGTACTTTTAGCATCAACAACAGAAAACTAGTTTTTGGTACATACTTGCAAATAAATTTAATCTGAACATACGGAAATTATTTTGATGTTCACCTGATAATTCAGAAGACTCAGCCCAAATGCGTATCAACTGAAAGAATGAAACATCATCCAAATGCATTTATGTTTACAATATTCACATGGAGCCTATTACCACAATGTAGGAGTTTACTTATGCATCAATTGTTACAACATGAGAAAATCAGATGGAAGCTTTCTATACTTTGTGATTGTTCTCAGGGACAGCATTTGTTTCTGCAAAATGCAGGTGCTGGAGTGAGGGGAAGATATGGGTTTCTTTCCTTTGACAGTTTTCATGGCAAATACCACCTCCATCAACCTGCTTTTACCCATTTTTTTAACTGACAAAAGGACATTCTTCCCACTGACCTGATGTTCTGCAACTGTTTTCCTTTTTAAATTTTTCGGTTCTTCGACAGATGTGCCCTTCAATTTCAGACTCCTGCCACAGAGTACACTTAGGGTGGGCCAAAATTGAAGCAAGCCTTATTAAGTCAAAGGGATGCCCATACATTTTTTACATTTCTTATGCTTTCCAAGAAGAGGACAATTATACAAACACAAAGCAGTTGTAAAATAAATACACAGTTACAACAAACTACTGCATGGAAGCTAACAATTAGTATGAAAAACTGAGTAACAACTTAATATATAGCAATGGTTTTAAGGCTGTCAGGAATCTAGTTTTTCAACTTTCCCCCCTTATAAAATCAAGAAAAGGGAACCATCTTTCAAAAACGTCCGATTGATAATTCAGATTTTCAACCACTGAAATATGATTGGATATTTTATCCATTACTAGAGATTCCCATAACTTATTAACCCAAAGTTATAGGGAAGGATGGGTTTTATCTTTCCAGTGTCTTGCAATGAGCAATTTTGCAGCAACCAACATATATGTGATTAGATCCTTATGGACTATAGCTATATCTATGTCCTCCCAAAGGTTGAGTAATATGACTTCAGGGCAAGGTATAATCTGTAATTTTCCTTATTATGTCAAAAATGATTCCCAAATAGCTCCATGTTTTATACAACCATTTTAAATTTAAAAATATATTATAAAGCCATGAGTTAGAGAGTTAACAAAAATAAGGCATATTTCTGTTTAAGTATAATTTATGTGCAGGCAGATACTGAAGCAAATTGCAAAAGTATGTTATTTAAAGCTTTAAGGGAATCAAAAAGGATCAGTAAGGTATAATGCTAGATCATCTGCAAATAAACTGATTTTAAACTCTGTTGCACCAACATATTGCTTCTAACTTAATTTTATCGTTTAAAGACCCCTTGGTTGTAACATCACATAATCCTGATAGATTATTGCTTCCTCCAGGAAGCATAAGTATTCCTAGAATTACCAAAAAGGACAAAACTTGGGAAATGTCAGGAGCTAACAGTTTTCTTTTTGTGTTCCATATACGTAAAGTGGCTTCCAAGAAGGGGTTCAGATATATTGTGTTAGGCCTATCTTTCAGGTTATTCTATATTATTCTATATATATCTTCAATGGCAGATAGGCCAATAAACATTTGTTCAATCTCCACCAAGTCCTTGGAGTCACCAGAATTGAGGTAAGCTAACAAAAATTTTAATTGGATTGCTTCGTAATAGTTAATTAAATCAGGGAGGTCATAACCTCCTGCTCTGGGTGGCTGAGATAAAATTTGGTGACTTATTCTAGGCTTCTTCTGACCCCAGATAAAAGCATTAAGGGTAGATTGCCAGGTTTTTTAAATCTTTGAGTGTAAGTTGAATGGCTAAATTTTGAAAAACAAAAAGAAACTGTGGAAACAAGATACTTAACCAAATCAATTCTTTCTGGCCATTTAAGAAACTGCTTAGTCCAATTTTTAACTGCTGCACTGATTTTCCAGAGCAAAGGTTAATTGCACTTAAATATCTCCAAGGTTTATACAACCATTTTAATTTTTAAAATATTATACAGTCATGAGTTGGGAGTTAACAACAATGGGGTATATTTCTGTTTAATTTATGTGTAGGCCAGATACTGAAGCAAATTGCAAAAGTATGTTATTTAAAGCTTTAAAAGAATCAAAAGGATCAGTAAGATATAATGCTAGATCATCTGCAAATAAACCAGGGCTAGTTTTGGGCAGGAACGCACAGGAACGAAGTTCCAGCTGGCTCCCAAGTTTGCCACGCCCAGCAGGAACTCATTAGCATAATAGGCCACACCCAACAGCAGAAACGCATTAGGATTGGCTACATTAGGGGTGTGTGGCCTAACATGCAAAGGAGTTCCTGCTACAAAAAAGCCCTGGGTTTTGACAACAAACAAGGTAAACCGAATAAGAAGGAAAAGGTGGGTGTGGCGGGATGAGCACACTTCTGGTAACATGGAGGTGTGGCCTAATATGCCAATGAGTTGTGCTGTCAGAGGTGTGGCCTAATATGCTAATGAGTTCCTGCTGTTGGGTGTGGCCTATTATGCTAATGAGTTCCTGCTGGGCTTTTTCTACAAAAAAAGCCCTGAAATAAACTGATTTTAAACTCTGTTGCACCAATTATAACACTGTGGATTACAGAGCTACACCTGATGGCTTTCAGCTAAGGGTTCTATGGACAGGGCAAATAAAAGAGGGGATAGAGAGCAAACTTGTCTGGTACTCCTAGAAAGAAAAAAGTCTGCAGACTTAAAACCATTTATTTTAACATGAGTTCTTGGAGCTTTATAAAGTGCTTCTTCAACGGCACGCAAAAATCTGTCCCTGAAACTCATTAGTGATATTTTTAAATACAGTACTTCTAGCTGGTCAAAGGCCTTTTCTATATCAACAGCCTAAATCAATGCTTCTATATTGTTAAGCCTACAATGGTTGATTGCAATCAGGGTTTTCCTGATATTGTCCATGACACTTCTGGTGGGAATAAAGCAGGATTTATCTTTGTAAATATAATTAGTAATGATTTTATTTAGCCTAGAGGCTAGGATGGATGTAAAGATTTTTGCATATTGGTTTAAAAAATGATATCAGGCAATATGACTCCGGTTTCTTCCCAAGTTCTTCTGGATTCTTCCCAAGATGTTGGCGTTTTACCTGTCTGTAAGATATAGTTACAGATGTCAGTTAAACATTTAGTTAATGGCTCTGCAAATCTCTTATAAAATTCTGTGGGCAGGCCATCGCCTGCCAGGTGCTTTATTGTTTTAAGTTTTCTTATAGTCTCTAAAGATTCCTTCGGTGTTATAAGTTGTTCTAAAAATTCCAAATGCTCTGAAGTGAATTTATTTTTTTAGCTTACATGATTGTAAATATTGCTATTTTCCTGAAGATTATCTGGGTGATATAATTTTTGGTAATAATCAGCAAATATTTGAGTTATTTCCTTCATACTCAAAGTCAGTTTTTTCCAAGGGCCACAGATAGTATTGACTGACCTAGAAGAGGCTTTCTGAGCGACTCTCCAAGATAAAAGATGAAGTGATTTAGAAGTTTTAACCCAATATTTTTGTTTTAAAATATTCTTTTGTATTTTAGACATTTCTAATGCTTCCAAATTTGTCCGTACCAGTGATAGTTTGTGTAAGGTTTTTTCCCCACCAAATCGTTTATGCCTATTTTCAAGAGCTATACTTTCGTCTTTTAATTCTGAAATCAGTTTAATTTTGTTCTTTTTGCAGGCAGATGCCAAAGAGATGAATCTGCCATGTAGTACTGCTTTCAAAGCATCACACACAACTTTGTCATCAATGCCACAATTTGAATTCAACTCAAAATAATCAGCTATGGATTTAGATATTTCTGTCTGGATATTGTTATCTAATAAAAGAGAAGTGTTCAATGTCCAATTATAGCCTCTATCATCTGTTTCTTTATAAATTATAGAGCATTCCACCCAGGCATGGTCCGACCATTCTTGGACCAATAGATACTGATGGAATTTGATGAGCAAATATATGAGATGCCAATAAATAATCTATACGGGTGTAGATTCTATGACCTAAAGAATAACAGGTAAAATCTTTCTCACCTGGGTGGAGTTTTCACCAGATGTCATATAAACCATTTTTTTCTAAAAACTTACTTTATTCCAAACCTACCACATTTTTCTTACATTTTTACCCATTTGATAAGTTCTACCTATATTGGGATTGATAATATAATTAAGGTCACTACCTATCAAAGTGTCACCTTCTTGAAACAGCTGTAACTTGGATAGTGATTCATCTATAAAAGTAAGTTGCCTGTTGTTGGGTACATAGATGGATGCAAAAGTTATCATATTTCCATTTGTTTTACCTTTTATAAAAAGAAATCTTCTTCCAGAATCTATAAGAGAATTGACATAGTCAAATTGTATATTTTTAGAAATAAGAATGGCTACACACTGGAATTTGAAGTTCCAGGAGCTTGGAACTGGTGAAGATACCACTGATTTTTCAGGACCTGTTTCACAGAGGATTTATAGTGGGTTTCCTAAAGAAACAGGATATCTACCCATTCCTTGGTCATAGCCGAGATATTTTCTTAAGTTTAATGTAATTATTCAACCATCTACAGTTTAAAGATAACACCTTGTAAAAAGTCGCAGATGAAGATTGGCTAGCATATTTAAGCCAGAGTCGAAGTAGACAGCTTGCAACCAAGTGGCAAGTTCCATTGGTAGATACTATAAATTTACAGGGGAAGCCCCACCTGTATCTAATATTGGCTCTGGTTAAGGCTTCCATGATAGGTTTCAAAGTTTTTCTTCTTGCAGGGACATCCAAAAGAAATGTCTGGATAGGCTTGGATTTTGAGATCTTTATATGGTAAGTAACCATGGAATCGGGCTTCCTTTAGCATTCTTTGTTTGAATTTGAAGTCAGCAAATTTCACAATGATGTCTCTCTAATGCCTTGACCTTCTCTAAAGGCTTTTTCTATAAGGGGAGCAACCTCATCTCCAAGATGGAGGACAGACACCATCCAGGAAGGTAGAAAGACAGTCAGCTCACTGTTTTCCTCTATTTGTTCTGGAAACCCTCTAAATTGAAGGTAATTTTGTTTTGTGTTTTCCAGAACGATGATTTTATCTCTCATGTGTTCTTCATTGGTTTGGAGTTGTTCTAATTCTTCCTGTAGGGTTAACTCTAACTTCATAGCAGACTCGGCAGTTTTTGAAGTTTCATTTAGAGGATGATTCCTTACGTTGAGCAGAAACTGAATCCATGAAATTTTGGATCTTACCGGAAATTCTCAAATCTAGTTGATCTAGCAGTTGTTTTTTGTAAGCAGTTTTGCACTATTTTGCATTGTGTCTTTTGTAGCTGCCATTTTAGAGGTTTCCTCAAAGTTGGATAGTTGGATTTGGGGCTGCTCTTTGAGTTTTTAGAAGCAAAGAAGGTCTGCAGGGTTTAGCTTTAGCTCCTGTAGGTTTGCCCATTGTTTTAATTCATATATCATTTGTTTATTTGTGTGAATTATATTCCATTGGAGGGAAAGGGTTGGAAGCTTCAGAATTTCGTGTCCATCATTTTGGATGACGCTCTGCCTCCCCCATTTTTTATATTTTTACTGTGTGAACAAAGCAAATGCACTTGGAGATGGCAGCATTCAATGTAGAGGCAAACAGGTAGGCAGGGTGGGCAGTCAAGGTCAGACACAGGTTAATCAAGACTGTCAAGCTGTTCAATGGTGAGGCAGGAACGAAAAGTTCAAGAGCAGCTCATTCTGTACCCAACTCAGAAGTCTGCTCAGTCTGATGAGCCAGGTGTTACAAGATAGTGTAATCTTGTACCATCTGATCTTTCCTTGACACCTGGGACCTATACCACCACCCTCAGAATATCATCAGTAACAGTTCTAGAGTATGGCAGAGAGAGGGCAGCAACTTCCTTCTTCAGCAAGCAACCACAATGATACAGAGTAACCTATGGGATTATTGTGCAAAGGCTGAAAAACATTTAGATGGCTATGAAACAGAAAGAAACTGACCCGGGTTAGAAGCCACCCTAATCGTAGCACATCCGTGTGCTGCGTAACTCAGCAAACTACAATACTCAAGTAACAGGGCCTACTGGTTGACAACTCCCCTTGGAGAAGTCCCTGCTTAAGTAGGAGGGTTGATCATCAATAGCCCCCCTTTGTCATCCTGCAACTATTTCAGCTGCTCTGGCAATATTCTTAAGGCCTGTTTTTCATGTCTCTGGGTAAAGTCATACAGCAGGTTCCCTGCTTCAAAAAAAGAAAAAGAAAAGAAAAAGGACCGCCTCATCTGTATACAACTTCGTAACATAGCAATAAAGTTGACAAGCACATTTCTGTCCCCTGTAATACAAAGACACATTACTGAATTCAATATCTAGGTTAGGCTAGTTTATAATTCAGTGTAAATACAACCATTTTAAAAAGCAACACTTAAAAATTAAGTGCCTTCTGAACAGCACACATACAATAAATGAGGCATCCCCTGCTGCAGCAACAGGGTGAAAACCGAAGATGCTTAGAGAAATTAGGTCAAGGTTTGTACTGTGAGAAAAAGCACTAGTGTACAATAGATGTCCTTCTCCTTTGAGTGTTTGGTGCTTGCATTCTAGTAATAAAACTCATGCTACATGAGGCACGCACAAGATATATGTATAATTCAGAACTTCAGTATCTAGCCACGAGGCACCAGAATTTGAAAGCCTGCCAAGAGCGGTTTTCCCCACTCTGCAGCCCACCCAGAAGACTAGAATCTACATCTTTGCCTTAGCTATGCCCTATTTCAGCTTCTCTTCATTAAAGTAACTGGAGGAAAAACAATTTTTAAATAAGAAAAGTGAAGTCCTGATCAGATTACTTAATGTTATTCTGCTTGAGCTGACAGTTGAAGAACCATTTGGATAACCACTGCTTTTAGCATGTGCAAGACTGTCAAGGCATTAATACCTGTAATTCATTGTGACTCATAAAAATTCGTACTAGTTAATTCATTCACTAATTAGAATTTAAAAGGGCACTATGTGAATGGGAACAATCTCATTTAAGTTCTACTGAATTTTCTTATACAAGTTGGAGGTGACAAGGGAGAGCCAAGCCTACTTAAACTTCCAAGCACTCTCCCCATTAATATCCTTTGTCCAGTTTAACACCCTGAAGCAAAGTATATCAATGTCACCAAGTTAGTACAGTGGGTTTCCCAAGCTTTGAGGGCAAAACATCTCAATAACTGCCAGGTACATACCCACTTCCAGGACTGCACAGGCAGCACAAAATGTATTTCCTCTAGGAATCCCTGAAAAAAAAAATAGCTAGACAAATTAACCACTGGATAAGAAAAGGATGTTTCTCATAATATACCATTTTCTTCACAAAAAGCAGTACCTTGCTCAAATAGGCTCATGTAGATGAACACTATGTGTGAACCAGGCAAACATGGATACAACTGGGTTAGATTTTAAATTACAGGAGCAACTTTCCAACCATAATAGTAATAATAATTGCTGCTGGACATATCTTGATTGTCTACCACACAGTCCGTGCAAATGTCAAAGTGGGGGGTGGCAGTCAGAGCTGCTCACATAAAAAAAAATATTTATGTTGATTGGTCATAAAATGGCATTCACAATCACTGTGAATTAATAAACCTTAAAATAATTTTAAATCCAGTTTTGTTCGCACAATGGAATTTAAATCCTTAAAACTCTCAATAGTCCTCATAAGCTTTCAGTTGTGCCTGGAGTGGGGACCAGCCCACGGTGGGTGGGGAGAAGGAAGACACAGACACATATGCTGGGGAGAACTTTATTAAAGCCTACCACTTTATTGATTACAGGTTACTCCTCAGGTCTTTGTATCACATAGGCAGGGGACAATGGGTGCGGTTGACAGCCCAACTGTTATCAGCAACTTCCCCAACCTATCTGTTGGGGTAACAGAGGGCAGAGCCCTCGCTGTCCTCCTGCGGGCATGGCCAGTGCATCAGCCCCAAGATTGGCTGTCCTGTACCTACCCCAGAGCCCCTTACAGGAACTCCCCTTTTGGTTGTGCAGGAAGCCCAACCTGCACAATGTACACTACATTACCCAGACTGTGCTTAAAGGCCAGCAGCCAGTTGTGATGGTTATGGTCTTTGTAACAGTGCAAACAAGCACACACAGTAAAAATATTCTTTTGCTATGAGGAAAGTGAAAACTCCAGGGCCTATCAGACAATTAGCTCTCAGTAAAATTTCTTCCTAGCCCTGTTAATCAGAGACCCACTGCAGTCATTGCAAAGGATGAGTACCCACACCACAAATAAACCCTAGAAGCATGGGGTGGAAAGGTGGGTCTTTGCCAAGAAAGAGTTGCTGAATGCCAAGAACCTCTTCAGCCAGCTCATTTCAGTCTGAGCTGTGTACCTGAGGCCCCGGTCACACGGGCAGGAAACTGCAGAGAAGAAGCGTGGCTGTTTGCCCTGGGGCAAACTACTGCGCAGTTATGTGATCAGACCTCCTGTGGAGGTCCTGTGGAGGTACCGTGGAGGTTCCATGGCGACATGGGCGGGCGCCGGATGCCACCGGAAACGCGATCAGACGCCCGCCCTTGCCCCGCAGTTTCCGGAAACTAGTACCTCCAAGGTACTAGTTTTTTGCCACGTAGTTTCGGCTGGAAGCCTCGGTTGAGCCACGGGAGTGCTACGCTTCCCAGATGTGCTGGTGAGATCGCGCCCGGAAACTCCGGCTGTTTTCCGTCTCATTTGTGTGGCTTCTGTTACGTGTGACCGCAGCCAGAGATATGCTTGCACTCCACAGGTCTCCATGCCCTACTCATCCATGATGGGTTGACCTCTGGGGGCAGGCTACAGGAAGATGCTTGAGAGGTGACTGGCTGACAGTGAGTGCTAGGCACAATTGCCCAAAGTCATCCTTGTTTCCCCACACCACCCTGACCAGGTACAAATGATGGCCCAGCTTATGGCTGGAGCCAAATCTTCTGTTGCAGTCACTTCAACCTCTGTACGCACTGACATCATATAAGTTTATGGCTTCCAAAGAGACTACAACAATAAGCATCGGTGACTTTTCAAGGACTGATACAAAAGTATTGCAAGAAATGTTAATTTGCTAGAGTGGCCCCTGATTAGCTAGGATCGCCCACATGACCAATATATAAAATGTTGTTGTCACCCTAAAGAGGCTTCATTTTCTGTTAATTGTGTCACCCATATGGCCAAATCTGGCTAAGTAACACTATGACGTCACCCCATCTAGTATGTGATCTCTGTGTGGCTAGGAACATGCCTGGAGGAATGAAAATAGTGCCAAAGCAGCAGCAGAGGGGAAACACAATAGCTCCAAGCAGTTGCCAACAGCAACAAAGAAAGGTAGGTTGCAAGGGTTTATTTTTACAAAGTCGTTTGTTGGTTCCCCTAAAATCACTACAGTCTGACAGGAAAATCCAGGAGTTAAATTATTGCAATTGTGAAATATCCAGCGGCATGTGGATCCAGCCTAGTACACTTCTATATGCCAAATTAAATTTTGGTAATATGTTCTGTTATCATTTTATCCGTCATAACCCCAGTAAATTCAAGAAAGTGTCAAGAATCTCCAACATACTTGTGTGCTACCCTTTCCTCCACAAAGAGAGGTTGTGAGTATTAGAAGTGCCGTTAACTATCTAATTAAATGTATTTTAAACACATGCTATTAAGAATTCATTTATGGCACCTAACAAGAAAACTTATTAGAGGTAGTTTCACAATTACTTACAGTAGTGCTGTTTTAATCAAACCCTAATTAATCTGTTGATTTTCTTTTCTGACATAGTCTTGCTGAAAACAAACATACCTAATTAAAACACAGCTTGTTTATCTAGCAACCTAAGGTTTCAACTCTAAAAGTGATGTTCAGGAAACAATTGCTTCCTGCAGCATGTCATTTATTTTATTCCTTTCAAAAATACCTTAAAACCAAAATTATGCTATGTCAGCAAGAAGGCTGCTAAAGAAAGACATTAATTGTTCCAGAGGACTTATGTTGCCAATAATTTACATTTAAACATGCATTTTCTACTGAAGGCCTCTATGTTAGGTGGTTCAGAACTCTGCAAAGGTAATTCATTACGACCTAATACTTTCCATTCATAGTTTTAGCAACAGAATCATTTGTATAAACATGCAGAGACATTTACAAATTTATGGGACTGACCCACTTTTACGCTGAGTGGAGGGTGAACAGTACCATACAAAGCAGCCTTTCAAAGTGCATGTTCTCGCCAGTTGGGAGTAGCATTGGCGGACTCCAAATGTGCTTTATTTTTAACCTTGAATACTAAAGACAAAGCAGTAATATCACAACACTATAGAAGATAATATCTAACACGATAAACAGCCGTTATCAACTAACAGTCAAAGATAACTCAAAGATAAGTCATTTCCCCATCACCAGAAAAAGGAAAAGCCATCTTCTAAAGGAAAAAACCCCTCTGTTCACACAGACATTGTTAAACACTGTAGCATCCATTGGGTTGTAACCTGTCACTGTGCTAAGTTGAAGACATGCACTCCATTGGTGTAAGGCATGCCCCAGCAACAGGATGTGCCATGTGTTGACAAAACATGCTACCCTTAGCTGGGCAGACCTATATTTTTTCTCAAAACTAACAAAGGAAAATCAAACTGAGTAGTACTACAATGTGCATTTATCAAAATGATGATTAAATAGTTACTATAAGTGGGTGTTCACCTACTGTATTTGTGCAGAAGGAATCACATTGGCCCCAACTCTCCCTTGCTTCTATCACCCAACTGGTACTTTTTTACCAAACTGATAAAGACAACAAACAAACAAAAATTTTGATTGGTCAATCAAATTCATCCTTTGGGAATTATCTTTCGATCTGAAGTATTTCACAGGAAGCGGGCAAACAGGTGCTGGCGTGGTGAGAACAGTCAACACAGGGAAGCTCTCCCGTGTGCCGGCTGGACCAACGTTTTTTTAGAGGAGTTTGGGGGCTCCTGAACTCCACTGAGCTCCCCAAAGAGTAGCACAGTCCAGGGGGCTCGATTGGGACTCCCCACTATCAACAGCAAGTGGGCGAGAGTCCTTTGATCACCCCGAAGCAAGAACTGATCGAGAGCACCCATGCCAGGCTTGGACACAGAGCTGTGACCGCCCGAGCAAGGGGGAGAAGCAGAAAACTTCAACTGAACTGCTTATGAACATCATCACCGTGAGTAAAAGTACTAGCAACAACCTCAGAAACTCCCCATTGATTAAGCCCCCTTTAACTCTATCTTGGTTTGTTGAAATTATAAAAGTACATTCTGTTTTCTCTGTATTGTTAACAATTGATAAGAATGTCAGCCTTGGTTGAAACTGTCTCAGTCTTTAATATGACTATAATGGCTATTGCTTTACAAATATAGAAGTGGCATGATTGTAAGGGTTTTTTTTACTGAAAGACAACCTGAAAGATTCTCAGTATTTTAACTTGGGAATGCACCTGCTTTGCTTTAATATAACCATAACAAAACTTGCTGTGCAAATAGAGGTAGTTGTGTGAAGGTAGAGGTTGTACTGACATAGAGTTGGAGAGATTCCCTGTTTTCAACACGATATTTTGGAATTGTCTGGTGTAGACAAAGATACATTGTTGACTACAGACTTTAAATTATTATTACAGGAAGCAATTATAACAGCAGTAAGAACAGCTCTGGGAAAAACTATGAAGAACGTGCAACCTAAGCCTGATTTACCTTTACAGTAGAGCATCAATCAGAAGGAAGAGCAAACTGACATGACACTTATTATTGTGGGATATATTGAAACAGAAAATTTAGATGAAGGCTACAATCCAACTGATATGACTTACAAAACATATTCAAGAACAGACAAGCTGACTGAAGAATCGGATATGAGACCCCATGAAGGAATGACAAGAGATGGAATTATTGAACCAACAAATGAAACATCTACTCAAAGAGAGAGAAAATAATATATGGAACCTCAAACTACTTTAAAAATTGATTATAGATGGTTACCACCAGAAGATACTTGTTTCATCTACAATGGGAAAAGGCACAAAACTAAGACCTTAAGGCTCAAGAGGAGAAATCAGAGAACGAAGAAAAGAATGAAAATTTATGGAAAAGTTCCCAAATTTTCTGGATGAGAGAGATACATAAACATCAATTTCTTTAGATAAGGGAGAGACACACTTCACAGCTGTTTAAAACTATATAAATGAGTTGAAACATTAGAAAATATACTAAAAGAGTATAAAAATGTTTTGAAACATATGTGCAAGATTACTGTAAGAATATAAGGTGAAATTTGAAAAACAAATTTTGAGGTAATTAAATAGGTAATCTGATGAGGTAATGAAATCCCCTATTATTTAGATACCCATGTAAATGCTTGTGTATGTAGGAAATTACATGGTTTCTAGATTTTGAAATGAACTGAAAAATACAATAGAAAAGTATACAGACATATAACCTTTCATGGATTATAAAAACTGATATTTAAAAGTTTGCAAAAGATTTTTCTAAGAACATAAGGAAATGGAAAACAAATATGGCATGAAGTATTTAAGCATGTAAACTGATGATGTAATTGAACCCCCAACATTTATGTATTTGTGTGTTACAGACTTCTGTGTTTGGTTGTTGTGATGTTTGTCTTTATAAAAAACAAGAATCTTTTTAAAAAATGAAGTATTTCACAGGAAGCAAAGCAGTCAACCTTTTATTGTTTTCCAAGTTAATCAAGCATTTCTTCTTATAGAACACTAAAGAGCTTGGTGGCCCATATCTGGCATCACATCACCTTATCCTGAGGCTTGCCTTCAGTCAAAATGCTTCCTAAACACTATTTGTGATGTATTTACAATCTACCCTCTTCATGCACAAACAAAACATGCTACTAAAACCACTGGAAAGACTAAACCACCACCACTCCCTAATAAAATGTACTGAGCTTATCTGATCAGTGGAAAGATTCATGATCACTACAAGCAATAAAAGGAAAGAAAACAGATTGTGGTGATATGGAGAAAAATCCTCAAGGCACCTGCAACCTGATGCCATGCATCAACTGCTTGGGACGCTGAAAGCTTCCCTGTGGAAGCAGCCTCATCATAGCAGCTGTAATATATGCCCCATTGGCTGAGATATCCAGAGTTCAGAACAAGCACCAAAGCCTTTGGATCCAGAACATCAGATGTTCCATCAAGGTATATTCAAATAAAAATACTTAGAAAGGAAAGATTTAGCTTCAAACAATTCAAGAGAAATTATTGGATCTGCCCCCACTTTATTCCAAGTACTCTGTAGCATCTCATAAGCTTTTCAGTCTCAGTTATACTCAGTTCACATATTTTGGCATCAGATTCCACAGCAACAACAAGCTTAAACTTCCTTCACTGAAGAATGAGATCTCAACAGGAAATGTCAAATAAGTGGCATTATTATTAAGTGAGCCATTTTGTTATCTTAATATAAGAGTTGGCTTTCAGGCAAGAGACAAAGCAAAAGGGAGTAGGAATTGATGCAAAAGGCAAAAAGGAAGAAAACTTCAACAAGCACCTCAAAATATATTTTAATATATCCTAACTCATTTTAAAATCACCTTCTTCGTTGCAGGTATCTATAAGAACTTAGAGCACTTACAGGGAGAGTTAAAATACCAGTAGCTCTATATATGTTTAAAATATTGCAAAAACACACACACACACAAAAAATGGATTACATATTGGCTTCATTCAAACATCATGACAAATCCCAGCTTATTTGTGACAGGCATGAATGAATGGCAGCAAAGACGGAGAAAGAGGAGGCAGGGGTTTTTTTCCTCTCCCGCCTCCTCTGACAGAAGCTCAGCAAGGACTGGTTAAGCCACTACATGGAGGGGTGGAGGCAAGTGACCGGCGCTGCCACCACTGCAGCAGATGGCAACTGTGAGAGCCGGTGCATGGAGCAGCGGTTTGCTGATGAAGGGAACGGGCTGGCAGGGGAGAGGAGAAGGAGGGCCAGCACGTGGATTGGGAAGCAGCTAAGCTGTCTTGTGCATGCCACTCTGAGCGGAAAGACGTCCTGGCCTTGGAAGCAAGTGGAGGAGCAAAGGGAAAAGGGGTGCTCCTGTCACCGTCACATGTCTGAACAGCCGCAGAACCAGGAAGCAGAGTGAGTGTCCAGGAGGGTGGGGGACGGTGACCTCCCTTCTCGCTCATGCCTGTTCCCAGCCCATGGAAGAAAAGGGGTCATGGGAAGACCCCTTGGAGGTTTTGGAAGCAGCCTCTCCATCAGGCCTTCCCCTCAGCCCTGTCGCTTCTGTGGGAAATGCAGGAGGGATGAGAACTGGGGGTGGGGGGATCTGGGAGAGCCAGGTTCAGACCCCCTCTCATCCTGAGCCAGGAACCTGTCGTCTGGGTCACCCAGGGCCAGTTGCTCAGCCTGGACCACCTCACAGGGTTGTTGGTGGTGGAGGAAGATGTCCAGTGTGCCTCCTCCAGATCCTCAGAGGTAGGACAGGGGAAGACAGGAAAAAAGGAGAGATGGATTGTGGCCATGCTTGGCTGCTGAGGCTGGGCATATTGGGGGGGGCTGAAAAACTACCTTATTTACTTGCAAGAAAGATGTCTTGTCTTCTAAAAGTGCTATATATACAAAAAGTAACTAACGTATGGAAATGTAAGACACACACACCCTTTTTTATGGTGTTCCTTGGAAAAAAAAACCTAGTCACATATGATTAAACACATTTATTGGGGCTTTTGTGGATTCCCCAGTAAATAAATTGCTTTCACTCCTAAATATCAATTGCTTTTGTTTGTATTTTGAGTAAAAAATAATATTGTTAATTGGGTTTGCCTGTGTACTTTATACAGTTTATATCTCCAGTACCTGGTATTACATTTTATGGCACACACGGCCCAGCCTGACAAAGTAACATTTATTTCAGATCTGACCCTTGTAACCAATGAGTTCAATTCCTCTGGCCTAGGGTGCCAGGGCACCAAAACATGTTTAGGGCCAGTCCTGATTGGATCAGCAACACCCATTGACAGACACACAATGTCAGTACCACCAGCCCCAGTGCCGCTACCTAGGGGCACTGCATGATCCACAGTGGTGCTGGAAGCCAGGGTACATTTACCTGGCCGGTGTTCCCCTGCCCCTGGCCTCGCCCTCCAACAGAAGGAAGGAGGAAGGGAGAGCAGATGGCTGCCAGCCTCACATCACCCACCTAGCAGCAGCTGCCAGTCTGGCTATTCATGTGCCCGGGCTGTGGCAGCTCCACATGCACCCAGATCACAGTGAGGAGCACCAAAGTCAAAGGCTGCCTAGGGCATCAATAAAACCTTGGGTATATGCACTCCCTCCCCCTTCCTCTCGTACTCAGACAGTAATAGAAAACGTTCTTGTACAGTATGCTATGATATTCAAATGCAGGCACTTGGGCAAATTATACTTTGCCCAGTGTGGTGTAGTGGTAAAGAGTGGTGGACTCTAATCTGGAGAACCTGATTTCCCATTCCCCACTCCTCCACATGAAGCAAGCTGGGTGACCTTGGGCCAGCCACAATTCTCTCAGAACTCTCTCAGCCCTCCCTACCTCACAAGGTGACTGTTGTGGAGAGAGGAAGGGAAGGAGATTGGAAACTGCTTTGAGACTCCTTAAGGTAGAGAAAAGCAGGATATAAAAACCAATTCTTCTTTTCTTTCCTATAAATCTCAGATTAAATCATGGTTTAGAAATCTCAAACTGCACTTTGCCTACATGACTGCAGTAGGTTGGTATAGCAAACTGGAGTTTGACTGAAGGCTTCCCAAAGCAGGAAGTTGCCAATTGTATTCTGTGAGCCAGAGGAACAAGAAGGGAGTGCATGAGTCTGGTAAACGAGCTGTGATCAGGTCCACCATGAACAGATGTTTGTTGTAATATACATGGAGGAGATGGTTGTCCATTCCCTTTTTATATGTTCAAAATATTTAAACATATCATATACATATGTGGTATATATAGTAGTGCATATACACATATGTTACTGCCAATGGCCTGCCTCACTGTATGGTGAAATTAGCTATGCAGCAGGTGAGGCCAGAAGGGTACCAGGGATCACACACCTGTTTATACCAAGGTCTGGTACAGACTCCAGGTTTGAAGAGTAAATTAAATAGTTTTTATTGAAGAATTTCCCTAATTACAAGCACACTAAGCATTCAAGAGAGAGCAAGCAATTCAGAACTAAGAAAACAGAGATGATGAGAACAAATAGAGGGGTCAGTCACGGGGTGATACTACCTGTCCAGAGGTGCATAGGTCCTTGAAGAGAACAGCACCAATGGCCAGCATTATGCGCTAAGGAGGGGAGCCCAATGGAAAGACTTTGGGGGTGTACTCGAAGTATAGGCACCGTCCGGAATGCACACCTTGATGGCCATGTAGGTGGATGGATATAGACATTGGAATACAATGCTAACCAATGGGAAGCCTTGAGGGGCTTGTCTCAGGTGAAGTCAAAAGATTGCCTGGATTAATGAGGGGTCCCAGGGGGTGTGGCGCCAAGAGGGACAGAACCTCGGTGTGACCAATGAGGTCTCAAAGGGACAGAGTATGGATTCACAATATCATTGATGGATTAGTCAGGTGCTGGGTGACTGTACTGGAGCTAGCTAAATGGGTTTGATGACCACTAATGGTCCTACCAAGGCATGTTGAATAGGTTCCCAGGTTTAGACAAAACGTGGGAGATGGATCCCTGATTAGCATCAGGAAGGATTGCTAAACATTTGAATGTATGATTGGTTTATCTCGGTATCCTGAGGGAAGGAGCAGGAAGGACAGTTGTGGAGACAAAGGATTTCCACATAGACACAGGTTTCACACATAAAGGTAACATGAAGTTATGGAGATAGAAGGGCTATTTGCCAGGTGGCCTCTGAATAGTCTTTAGAAATGTTTACCTGGTGGAACCGCCATTGTTTCATATGTAGTGGGTATTCATACATGGCCTCCCCGAGGCTGCTGTCACCCACTAACCGGCCATATCCATCTGTACTAATGGGTCAGAATTTTCACCAGTAAGCTGTAACCATTGATTTAAATGTTTATATTGTATTTTTAAACTGTGTTTATAATTTTATTGTAATTATTGAAATATGGTCTGACCTGCACTGAGCACGCTCATAGGATGGGTGGGATATAAATACGATAAATAAATAAATACTTTGCTGGGCAGGGGAAAGACTGGAGGCTGGCTCCAAGGGCTGCCTTGTGCCACCTGAAAATGGCCACTCACAGGATGGGTGGGATATAAATACAATAAATAAATAAATAAATACCTTGCTTGGTGGGGGAAAGACTGGAGGCTGGCTTCAAGGGCTGCCTTGTGCCACCTGAAAATGGAGACCCTTCCCCCAGATCTTTGGCTTGCTCTGCAGTTCAGGCTGAGAATGCTTTCTTTGGCCTGACTTTGCAGGTCTCCAGGTCGGAAGTGGGGTGCCCTGTTTTGGGGGCTACCCGAGAGTAAGGCGGTGCCTCTGGGCTACACACACACTTTAAGCTCTGCAGATATTTGTATGTTTGCTGTTGTTCTTGAGTCAACAAAAGCATGAAGCTGAAATGCACCGGTAATGTATAACAAATTTATTTTTAGTACCTTCTGAGATTTTCTTCCTTTGCAGTCTCCTGACTTTCAGACAAGCATGCATATAGCAGTTTCCCCCATCCATCCATTGAAAGCGTACACGTTTATAAGCTGCTCCTTGCCTCTTAGAAAACCTTATGCAGCATTTCAAGGTCTCACATTAAGAACTCACAATGGATTCTTTGTTCAATTAATGCACATATTGCAACAGCTCTTAGGCCAAGCTCACTGGTAAAAGAAAGGTGTCAAAGATGTTGCTCTGTAACAGCTTTCCTGTCTCTCAGTGACAGAGCTTCCCCCATGGGTAACAGAAGAACACAAATAGTTCTCTAGTGAGAAAGCAAAAGTGTATTTGTGTCAACACAGCTATATTGTAAAAATAGGGTTTCATTCTAACATCTTTCAGAGGTAAGGTAAGGTGGGATTTCTAATGCAGAAATAGAGGTGTAGTTACAGCAAACAGTAATGATGGGAACTGCAGGGATTTAAAGACAAGCTACAAAGTGTCACAAATGTCAAATGACCACATGCGTTTCTCTATTCATCTATTAGAATGATACTTTAAATGCTTAGATATTCTACACAATAAAGTAGTGATGCTTTTTTCTGTTGTAAAAAGCTTCACAATAACTACATTCAGAGTCTCACCGATTACATCACTTGCTGGTGACAGTTATAGCATAGGGACTACCAGCACTGTGCCAATAGTACTTCTCCGGTCCAATGAGCACAGAAGGATTTTAGCTATCTGCTGTATGATGTTAGGAATAAAAGAAGAAGAAGATGAGGTTGGATTTATACCCCGCCCTTCACTTGGAGTCTCAGAGCGGCTTTCAAACTCCTTTCCCTTCCCCTCCCCTCCCCACAACAGATACCCTGTGTGAGGTAGGTGGGGCTGAGAGAGCTCTTTCAAGGACTGCTCTTTCAAGGACAGCTCTGACAGAACTATGGCTTGCCCAAGGTCATCCAGGAGCTGCAAGTGAAGGAGTGGGGAATCAAAGACGGTTCTCCCAGATTAGAGTCCACACACTTGGTTACTACACCAAACTAAACGTTTACAATTACAAAGTAGAGACCACAGTTTGGAAAAATGTGTAGGTTGGAACCAGCCACCTTTTCCACTCAATCTCACCTAATTCCTCTCCTTGATATAGTCCCCCCCCCACATGGTTTTTGCCCATTCAGGTTTCACAATCCCTACCCTACACAGCTTTTTTGATGGTCAAGAAGGACCATACATCCCCCATTTTTCACCAGTGGAAAAGTTGGATTGATCCATATTTCTGAACAGTTTACAGGATAATCAAATTATAATCCTTTCCTTTTATACCCTTAGGAGCGCATTGATTTACAGATATTAGCAGAAGTCAAATTATAATCAAAGAGCAAACAAATTTTATTATTTTATTTTATTTTTGAGATTTTTAGTCTGCCCTCGCCTTTGTCAATCACAAAAGCCAGGCCCAAGACTCATTGCAATACAATCTCATTAAAAACAGTCAAAACACTAACAATAAAAATTCATACAGGCAGCAAGAATTTCATATCTATTAGAGCCACAGGTAGAATCAGTGGGAATCTGCAATGATGGAGATATGAACATCCCCATTGTTCCCATGTTCTACTCAGAAAAGGCAGAGTACCTTCCAGGAGGCTATGGGTCACTAGCAGCTTTCTTTCACAAATGTGTGTGTGTGAGGCTCAAAGCCCAGCCATGAGGTAGTCACAGATATGGCCAAGTTGTCAATATGAAACTTTGGTTGCAGATTTTGACAGAAGAGAAGCCCTACACAACACACACCCCGTTTGCCCCATAATGTGCAAAATTATATGTAAAATCAGTGTGAGGAAAAGAACGGTTCTGCCCTCTCAGAAGCATGAGAAGGTTCAGCTTCTCAGAACAGCAACCCCAGTCCTCATGGAAGGCCCCCAAGAGATACGGCACTATTCATAAATGACTGAAAGACTTAGCTAATGAAAGAAAACTTGCCCATTAAGCAAGACTTGACCAGTAAGGTAAATTTCAGTACATATTATGATCATTACATGTGTTGTTAACAACACTCCTGTTGGAAAACCATCTCCAGAACTACATCCCTCTAGTTCCCGACCAGTCTCCACAAGCCCAGATTGTACCAATGTTGTGTAGTCTGTATTCTCTTCCTATCTCTTTAGGGAGAGGTTCACAGTAGTGGGACATAAAGCTTGAGCCTTAAAGCTTATCTAGATTTTATTTTTTTTAGAATTCAGACTCTTTTCAGTGATACACTACTGCGACCCCAGATGTCTCACACTTTCCATGCCACAGGGGAGGATTGAAGAGTCTTGCAGCATGGCAGATAGACAGTCTGCCTACTAAATACACACGCACAAATGAGCTTCAACCCCAGAGAGGTAAATGCAATTTTTTTTAAAGTTCATAAAATTATAAAACATTTTTGTGGAAGGAATGGGTGAACTTGCCAGTTTTACAACTTTCTGTTGATTTAAAAAGATTACAAGGGCATTCCTACACCAGTGGAGAAGGAAATAATAACAAAATGGAGTGCGGGAGACACTGCCCCATAAGTGCCCATCTCATTCAGGCAAGCACTGCAAATTGCAGTGACCCTACTTGATGAGGAACACAGCACAATTACCTAGAAACAAAATATTATCGTTTGACTGATGGGAAAATGGGATGCTCCAAAATAGCCGTGCATCCTTCAGGGAAGATGTCTGGATCCCTTACAACAAAATCAGTAACAACTGTAATTGTAAGCCACCTTGACCAGGACTCTGAACAGGCAGCACAGAAATATTCAAACGAAATAAAAAATTAAATTATACATTTATCTTGTAAAAGTATACTGGGCTGGATTCACAATAGCGCTTGGTTACAGCTACTTCTATCCCTATCTCTATCAAGCCAGTGTGGTACAGTGATTTGCATGCTAGACACATGAACGCCTGAACACTTAAAGCTGCCTTCTACCGAATCAGACCACTGGTGGGCAGAGGTTTTTCACATCACCTACTACCTTTGAACTGCAAATGCCAGAGATTGAATCTTGGACCTTCAGCATGCCAAATAGATGCTCTACCACTGACCCATGCCCACTTCCCTGGTCTAGGATGGAGAGACCCAGGTTCAAATCCGTACTCTGCCAAAAAGCTCCCTGGGTGAATGTGGGTTAGTCACATTCAGCAAAACTTACTTCACAGGGTTACTGTGAGGTTAAAGTAAGGGTGGGAAAGTTATGCACTCATTCCTGAATTCCTTTGAAAAACAGCAGGATAAAGCTATGATCAATGTTAGTGCTTGCTCTTCACCAGTGATCTGCACAGACACTACAAAACTAAATAGCACTCATGTTACCATGGGAGCATTATCAGAAAGAGTGAACACAGCCAGGAGGCCTATGTGACCTGCAACATCCTGCTGTACCTGTACCAAGCACACTCCAGGGATCGACCCAGAGTCTCTTATATGCTAGTGCCTTCTATATATCAAGCCTAATCAAGGTATCTAGAGACATACCAGCTCTGGACCTCCACTTAACAGGTTTGTCAAATCCCAAGCCTGGGCATCTTTCCAAGTCATGCAAGAATTGTTATGGAATAAAGATGCACTACATAAAAACAAACAAAGCTGCCCCATATTTAATGGCTGGGTGTAAGCAGCACAGTGAATTTAGATACTTTTTAAAATCTCAATTTATGTTTAATAAAGCTGTATTGCTTTGAAAACTATTACGAGGGAGGTTAAAAATACGTTATAGGAGGGTAAATATAAATAAACAGGTGCTGAACAAGTTACCTGATCTCATTATAGTGCAGGAGATCAACAAGCTACCAGTAGAGCCACACCGCTGGTTTGCACCAAATGCAGGAATGTTTCTGTCTCAGACACAGTAATTTATTTATCCCCAACATGTAACGTTAACAGACTGTCTGGATCTTGGCAAGCACAGACTTGCACTGTCATATAAACAGTCTGACAAAACCTAGAGCTTCTTAAACGCATTTCAGTCTCAGCAGAGAGAAAGATTTCCTCAAACTCATCGTAGCCTCTGGCTGTGCCGGGAGAGACCCAAACTCTGCCCTGATACAACCATGGAAAAAAGCTGACAAGTTTTCTCTCCGCTTCAGCTGCCCATCAGCACAATGGAAAGAATTGCCTAGCATTTCTATAGCATTTTCAACATATGCTCCACATACGTTACCACAAACAATAGCAATGGCCTAACTTTTATTAAAATAACACAAGCTTTCAAGTTTTCCAGAACTCTTCATCAGTCTGAATGTTAAGGGATTAAGGGGGGGGGGCAGCGGAGGGAAAGACAGAGATCTCTCAGGCTGCGATCTTAAGGCCTCTCCTTCAGCATCACACATAGAATACTGTGCAGATTTTAGGACACTGAAACCAGCACAACATCAGCCAAAAAAAAAGCATCATGATTCCCCCCCCCTTTTTTTTTTACATCCAGGCGGATGAAAAGTTCTGGAGGACTTAAAAGCTTGCATGCTGAGTTATGTTATTTTGGTATTCCACAGCTTTGCCTTTTGTATTTTGATACAGACCAATGCAGCTACCTCCTTCTTTGTATACATGATCTCAGTGGTCATTGAAAGAGCCCTTTAAGGTAGGACAACATTATGATCTCCATAATACAAACTGGAGGAAAGGCTACCTAGAGACTGTGGCTTGCCTACCGCCACCTGATGAGCTCCTAGCAGAAATTAGATTCGAACCAGTAACCTCCTGGGTGCCCCTACGCTACGCTAGTTCTCTGATCCCTCACAGAACTGAGCTGAATTTGATCCCGCTTTGCCGTTTCCTGAAGAGCAGCAATTTTGGGAAGAAGCACTGAAACCTACCCACTGAGCAGCTCAAATACAGCTTGTGACCCTTTTCTTGCCTTGAAAGAATCCCTCAGTTGTACTTGGGAAATGGGTCAGTACTATTTCCAGCTGTGGTTTCTCATGAAAAGTAGGATTTTGCAGCCTACATACATCATGAGATTAAGCAATTTTGTCTTTATGTGCTTATTTCACATAATTTAATCTCCTAACAAAGAGCCATGCAGCCATGCACCCTGAGTATAACCCGGCTCTGCCCCCCCACACATACACCTACAATTTTACTAAACATTGCCAATACCACCCTCCTACCTTGCAACAAATTTGCTTTAAAAAAAAAAAAAGTGCACTGATTTTTTCCCCCAGGACAGTGAGTTCTGCGCTTGTACAGTCTGATTGTGGATTTACAGAATACATGCAGGCCCAACTCTGTTTCTTGCTACACAACCAACAACAATATAAACAAGTCAGAAAAACAAAAACAAAAAAAGGACACAAAGCTGGGCATGCCAAATTCAAGAATGTAACTGGAACGATTTCCATCCACTTTAAGTGTGAAGGGTGGTGATTAAAAATTAATTGTGGATATAGATCTGCCACTTACACTCCCAAGCTTGCTTGTCTGAAATTCTTTTTGTGTTTATGCAGATTTGTGCCAGCCACTGGCATTCTCATTAAGTGAGGTCTGGCAACTTGCCCAAGTTTTGGTGGGTTTTGTGAATGCCAATATATCAACCAAAGTCCTCTTCACATAACCTTTGGAACTTTTCCTTCTAGAAAAGTCAACTGTTTGGCACGGCATAACCATATCTCATGTAAGAAAGCTCTCAATTGCCAGCCAACTAAGAAATTACTCTTCAGTTCTTCATATTTTCTGAGCCGAAGAACACATATTTCCATTCTGAAGAACACATAAGATTTACTGTAAAGTGTGTGCTCAAGATCCCTTAAAAATCGGGCCAGCTTTAGACCTAAGGTAGCTGCCTCAGGCTGACAATTTGGGGAGGGGGGAGAGACAGCACCCTCCCATCCTGCCTGTCACCAGACAATCAGGTGTCCACCTGCCAACTTTACACCCTCATTCAGCAACCAGAGGAGACAATCCTCCTCTTTAAAGGCTGTACGGCAAACTACACCTAGGAGTCCCCAGGCTCTCTCCTTTTTCTTATAAGAGTTCAACCACCACTTCTGGTTGACAGGACAACCAGAAATGGTGGCCAGACTCTCACAAGGGGAAGTACTCTCATGAGAGTTCAGGAAGCCCTATAAGACACATGCAGCTTGCCACACTATTTTTTAACAGCACAGGGGCAGCAAAGAAGTAAGGAAAAGGATGTCTTCTAGCTTCTGGGTAGGAAGAGCAACAGTAGGCATGTGGCAAAACATCTTGAGCTGGTACTGTTTACAAAGAAAAGCGAAGAAGACACTAATACAGGCATCTTGCATTCTGGTGGCGAACACACATTACAAGCATTTGTTTCTGCTGCCTTACATAATGCATTAGCAAACTTCAGTTCTTCCTAGCATCATTGCTAGCCCTTCCTCTGTAGGTGGCGCTAACCTATTTCCAGCAGGGCTTCACATAAATGGAAATGAGATTTACACTCCTAACCAACAGAAAAGTCTATAAACCTCCAGCCAAGCCCAATTGTCTTTTTATATTTAAGTGCCTATGAATTGTTCCCTTCAGAAGCATCAAAGTTTAAATAAATAAGTATTGTTGTCTTCACTTTATCATTCCAATATGGTTCTACTAACTACTTAGCAGCTTTTGGGCAGGTTGGATGTATGCACTTCCCAGCACCTTCACTTTTGGAGAGCACTAAATTTCAACAATTTCTTTTAACCTGCTCTGAAAACCAACATGTTCCAGCTCTTGAGGGCAGAAGAATTTGGACCAGTTGCATTAGGAACCTCAGCAATCTGTAAGCTCTGTGAGTTATCAAACCACCATTATATACAAAGCCTTCTAGGACTTCTGCAGACTTCTGCAGATGAGGAATGGGCAATTTATGAAATATATGACTTAATATATCTCAGCGCCCGGTGACTCAGCAATGCCGCTGGTCGCCAGGGGCTGCTTTGCTGCCCTGAGGAAGCCAGGCAGCAACAGAGCCACGACGCTGGGCATCGTGACGTGGGCAGGGCGCACACGCACTTCGCGCGCTCCGGGAGCAAACCGGGAGTCCCCCGCTCCAGATGAAGGTACGACTTGGCAACCCTACCCCCATACCACACCACCATTCATACACCTACCCTCTGACTAACAATATTACAGCTGCTGGTAAGTGAAAATACAATACAGACATCTACCAGAGCAGGCAGACATCTTCATGCAACTATAGGATTAGGTTATCCACTGTGTCCAGTGAGCTTAGACACTGCAGGTCTTCCTGCAAGGTTTAACAGCAGTACTAATACTTGATAACCAACATGTTCCAGCTCTTGAGGGCAGAAGAATTTGGACCAGTTGCATTAGGAACCTCAGCAATCTGTAAGCTCTGTGAGTTATCAAACCACCATTATATACAAAGCCTTCTAGGACTTCTGCAGACTTCTGCAGATGAGGAATGGGCAATTTATGAAATATATGACTTAATATATCTCAGCGCCCGGTGACTCAGCAATGCCGCTGGTCGCCAGGGGCTGCTTTGCTGCCCTGAGGAAGCCAGGCAGCAACAGAGCCACGACGCTGGGCATCGTGACGTGGGCAGGGGGCAGAACCGGCCTGGATAAACAGCCAGGCTCCACTCCTGCCCAATGACAGTTGCTCCGATGTGTTTTCCCACCCTCCCACCCTGTTCTTAGTGTAGGCTACGGCTGGTTGCCTATTGGGGCCAGGTAGGAATTTTTCCATTTTACCCAGTATTGTCTGAATGGGTGGAGGTGTTTTCGCCTACCTTGCACTGAGAGCAGTGAATTGCATAGTTGGTTGTGGTGGTCAACACCTAAATAGGCTGGTCACTTGGCAGGTTGGTGCAGGCAAGAAACCAGAACCGGTCCCCAGGAATAGATTTTGAGGAGATTGGTGGGCTGCCATGGGAGGGGGAGGCAGGAAAGGACCATTTGGCAGATAGAAACATTAGTTTTGGGACACACCAGAACTAGCAACTAGGACACAAGTATGAGTAAGCCTCTGGAACCACACTCCTGTCTTAGAAACCTGTTGCCAAATCACTCCGCCACACAAGAAGTTTAGTTTTAGAATCCAGCATCAGTTGAGTTAAAAAAAATAAAGTAAGTGCATACATGTGACAGAATATTTACACATAGTAGATTCTCTAAACTAATGCACCAGTGGTACTGGGACATGCTCTTTTAATAAGTCACCGCTGTTGGCTCGGCACCGTTGAAGAACTCAGTGGTTATGTAGACCAAGCTCATAGAACAGCTGCATTACAACCTTTCAAAAAAGCAGCATGCTTTTCCTTGCTGACAATAGGACAGAGATATGAAAATAGTGCAAGCTCCTTCAGACACTGGAACCACCAAATGAATGTTACAGTAATAACTACAATGCATTATAAATGCAAAGAAAGGTCCTTCTTGAAATATTTATGATTAAAACACATCATTACAAGTCCTGTCCTCCACTACCAGCTGAAATAGTGCCCTACCCTCTCCTAAATTACAGTCCTTCAAATACTTAAAAAGAGTAATTGTATCCCCTCTCAACCTCTTCTTCTCCAGGCTGAACATTCCCAGTTCCCAGTTCCTACAGTCTTTCTTTGTAAGGCTTAAGTCTCCAAACCCCTTATCATCCTTGTCACTCTCATCTGCACCTGCTCTAAAGTTTCTATGTCTTTCCTATAAAAAGGCCTTCAGAACTGGACATGATACTCCAAATGGACATGATACAATGCGGTGTACCGTGGTAGCATCACATATCTTGTCCTAGATGCTATGCATCTGTTGATATGGACTAAGACTGAATTTGCCTTCTTTGCTGCCACATCACACTGGCTACTCATACTCAATTTGCAGTGCACCAAAACCCCAAGATCCCATTCACACATGTACTACCCAGAACAGTATCCTGTATCCAGTATGTGTGCATAATGTTGTTACTACCCAGATGCAAAACCTTACCTTTATCTCAATTAAACTGTATCTTGTTCACATCTGCCCATTTTCCCACTGTATCCAAGTCTCATTGTATTTATTCTCTATCTTCTGGTACCATCACAAATTTAATGGGCAGTCCCTTCACACCCTTATTTAGATTGTTGATAACAAAAATTAAAAAGCACTAGGCCCAAAACCAACACCTGCAGTAGCCCACTAGATACTACCCTCCAATCAAACAAAGAACCATTAACTCCCAACTCCCCATCTAGTTCTTTCAGCACTCTTGGGTAGACACCATCCAACCTATCCAAAGCATTCAGATACTTCTGAATGATCTCTGTATTTATATATACCTGCATACTTGAATTCTGCACGCCACTGTCCCCAAGTGGGCCTCTACTCTCATTCAGAGAGAAGACTGAGGCAAAACAGGCATTAAACCTCTCTGCCTTTGCTTTACCCTCTGTCAGAGTTTCTTCATTTTCACCCAGTGGTAGATTTATCACCTTCTTCACCTTCCATTTAGTCCTCACATACCTAAAAACCCCTTCTTATTATTGTGAGCTTCCCTGGCCAATCTTAGCTCATTTTGAGCTTCGGTCTCCCAACAACCACTCTACAGTGTTTAGCAACCTGTAGGTACTGTTCCTTAATGATCTGCCCTTCCTTCCATTTCCTAAACATAAACTTTTTTTCCTAACTCACCATAGAGTTCTAGAGAAGTTTATTACTATGTAATGTAAGCATGCACCTACAGACATATTTATTCAGGTGTAAGATTATTAAACAGTGCTATAAGCTCCCAGCAGTGAGGAGTGTATCATCTAAATTTCCTTAGATGGAAGAAAATAGTAGGAGGAGGCAGGAAAAATGTGCCTCATGCCACTTGCATGTATTAGAGCTAGGTTCAGTAGGCAAGGGAGTGCAAGGGCTTGTGGTCAAGAGTTCACAGAAAAAGTTGGATTTGCCATTACTGATTATGGTGCATGTCTTGACCTATATAGCCCAGGCTAACTGGATCTCATCTGATCTCAGAAGCTAAGCAGGGATTACCCTGGTGTTTGGATAGGAGACCATCAAGGAAGACCAGGGTCGCTACACAGAGGCAGGCATTGGCAAACCACCCCTGAACATCTCTTGCCTTGAAAACCCTACAGGGTCACTATAAGCCGGCTGCGACTTGACGGCAATTTTTTTAAAAAAAATTATGCTGTATAATATTCAAGGAATACCAATTTGTTCAAGAATAGACACACCTCAAGCAGGGCCGGCTCACGCACTAGGCAAACTAGGCATTCGCCTAGAGCGCCGGGCCCTGGATGGGGCGCCAAGCTGTGCCTCCCCCCCCTTTGGTGGTGGCGGCGGGGGGGGGGAAGAGGCGGTGGTGGTGGCAGCAAAAGGGTGGCTTGCTACAGAGATCTCCAGGTTTCCAGGCCCCACCGGGAGGTTGGCATCTGTACCATAAGGCAGCCTTGCCTAGGGCGCAGAAACACCTCAAGCTGGCCCTGACCTCAAGTCCCTCCCTCCCTCCCAAAATCACAACTACCTCCATCCTAAAAGTGGCATAGCCCAGGATACCACTATTCAGTCTGTTAGAATTCTGTAGTAGTGAAGATCTCTGGCAACAATTTGTCGAGTTGTTGTGACGTCGCAGAATGTTCAAAAGCATTTTATTTTGAGGAAATAAAATTGCCCATAAAACATGTTCAGATGTATCCAAACTGTAATGAAGGAAGTTTGATTGTAGCACAGCAGCTCTAGGGATCCAAAGAACAGGTGTCCACAAGCATGAGACCAAGGACTGGAAAGCTAAGTGGGTCAAGGAACCTGACAGTATGAAAAAAGACGGGCAGATAAACAGGCCAACAATGGGAAAGGGAGGGCATCTTCATCTAAGAAAGAATTAAAAACAGAGAGACCCTATCATAGTTTTGTCTTTGATTCTATATGGCATAGAAAGATCCAAGAGGCAGCAAGAAGGCTGAATTTCATGTACTGATTTGGCCTAATCATAATATTTGCTTCTGAAGAACTAAGACAGTGCTGTACTGGGTGGCTCTGGGCATCTTTCCTTTAAAAAAGCATGAGAGCAGGGTGGAACTGAGGCAGCATCAATACCAAACTTCATATCACTTCTTCTCATTCTGTTCCCAGCTGTAGCAGCTCCATCTGCATAGAGACACAACCATTCATGTTCCTGAGGAAGGGAAGGTGTGTCAAGAAAAGCATAATAGAAACATATATAAAAGCCAGTTTTATTATTTAGCATTGAAGGCTGTCTTCTTGTAACTTCAAACTAAATTAAACTGCATAGTACTAAAAGCCTTATGTATCTGAGCACATGAGTTGACCAAGAGGAGAAAGAAATGCCTATAAATCCACCAGTCTCTGTGCAAAACAGAATACATGGCAAAACACAGAATTTCCGGAGATTGTTTCTTCACATACATGCTTCCAGGATACATCGCAGCTAAGATTCTGCCAATGAAGAATCTTGTGGCACACTCATAGTAACTCAATACTTCATGCTGAAAACACCAGCACAGATATAGACGTGCAGAACATTTTGTCACTATTTCAGCTGGCAATGAAGTAGGGACATTCACCAGTTTAATATATGCTGTCTCCCACAATGTGCTGCCCAATAAACTAGCCCCTTTATTTCTAGCAATAGGGAAACTACAATATTTACATGCTACCAAGTAGCTGCAAAAACATTCCTACCATCAGCAGACAAATATAATTAGCAGTGGAATAAGTCAAACATTAGAACTTCAGTTGAATAGATCTAGAGTCACACTGAAATGCAAGGCCATCAACATTCCATCTTAACAGTTTCAGATAAAGTGAAAACAGTGTCTATTAAGAATTTTCTTTTCTAATATTGCACTGTTCGCTACATCAGTCTATAACTACAAGCAATTCCATTCTTAAACCTTTATGTGCATAATATTGATCTGTTTTCATTACTTAAGAGCCTGAGCTTTATCTCTCAAGATACCTGCTCTATTTCTTCCAGGAGACCCTATCAGTGCACATATATGAATATTCTAAAATAGTATTTTAGGCAGCTTGAAATGGTAACACAACATCTAATGTTCCTTTGGTTCAAGAGAAAATTACTGCACAGAAATTTCTTAATAATTAGCCTCACTTATACACCAGAAGATGCACTCCGGAAAACTTTAAGCATGAATAGATCCAAGCATACGGAATGAGGATCGAAGCAGAGGGCGGGGTAAAGAAGGGGGCGGGGCTTCACCACGTGACCGCCCCGCCCCCTAGAGGTTCTCTTCCGGAGCTCCGTACCTGAGAGCTCCCCCCCAACTAGAGCCCTGGATCCAAGCATGAAAGTAGTACCACTCACAATTTGTTTCCTTACTGCATTCATTGTTGCCCCATCTACAGAAACCTTTAAAAATGTTTCCTTCATGAAAGTCCTCCCAGAAACATTAGAAACATTAGTCTATAGAGGCACACAGAACATTAATCTACTAGCAGAATTTACAACTCAGTTTGTGCTTTAAGTTCAGCACACCCATACCTAAAGCTAAAGCAAGGTACACTGCACACATCTGTGAATGTGTAGGAACTAGCAAGTATTGACTTCTTGTACACTCCGGCACCAGTGAATGCTTATCAGCTCTCCAATAAAAGTTGCACGCATGGTTCTGTCATATACTTTCTAGCATGCAGACACCTATGTGACAGTCTCTTGTGACAAGCACTGTACTAACCAGTGTGTCGGATGCATCAAAATTTTTACCAGCTGGGATGCAATATTCCCAACAACGACTCTTAGGCTTTCCACACACACACACATGTTAGCTTTAAGTTAATTAAACGATCCCTCTTTTTCTCTGTTCTGGTTTCATTTATATGAAGCAGTCCAACAGAATAAGGCTCTGATTGCAGTAACCACTCACTCCTTTAGCTACACTGCCTCCAACCTCTGTCTCAAAAACAGTCCCTTCACAATCATAAGCCCCAGTCAGGAATATTTTACTTACTTCCCAGTTTTACTCTTGAAGATTTAGCAACGAAAAATTACACCCAGATATAGCGATGCACAGACCAAGATCTTATAGTGATTATTAAAGGAATTATTTATGTCAATAACTAAAGAGGGATGCCATTGTGGTTAACTGCATATCACTCCTTGTAATTCAACCCCTGACTGACAAGGTAGCTGGAATACCAGTAGGCAGGGGAGTCCTTGGAAATATTGGTACCCAATTTTTCTCCTCTCAGTTTGGCTCCCAAAGGACAGGACCTTTTCCCTCAGTGTTGGGTCAATCCTGGCAAGGACCCATTGGAATATGCAATCGGACTAAACTGACCACCGGCTATCAAACTCGTACATGTGGGTGCGTGTCCTTAACTAACGTTGTTTGTTTGTTTGTACGAATGCCCATGTCTGGCACATCGTGCATGTGCCGTGCCTCCTCTCCAGACATGCATGCACTTTGCCTGGATGCAAAGGAGACAGGCGGCCAAAGAGACAAAGGAGACCGAGGAATACCTTCTTCGGACCAACCGAAGAGAGCCTTGCCTCTTTAAGAGCGGCAGACCTTAAACTTGGGCCTCTCCTCACTTTGCCAGACACTTTCTGGCGGCCGCGGTGCCGGAGCAACTCCTGCCTTCCCAGGGACTCCCCCTTCCCTGAGCGAGAGCGGCATCTCCATTAGCCCAGCCAAGGGCAAGAGACAGACGGGGGAGAGCGCGCGGCACACTCACCTCTCCGCCGTGCCCTACATCTCGCCCCTGAGGCGCCAGGAGGTGGGCTTTCCGTATGCAGAGCAGATGAAGCCTCTTTCCTCCTCCTCCTCCTCCCCCCTTCTGTCTGTCTCCAGCAGGGCAGATCTGCGCGCCGAGGCTGTGTCTGCCTCCAACTCATTCCCAGTCTCTCCTCCTTCTTTCTCCTCCCTCCCACTCCTCCTCTGGCTGCTGCCTGTCTGCAGCTAGTCTGGCTCGCAGTGACAGGCAAAGAACGCGGCGGGGGGGGGGGGGGCTTCCAGGAGCTTCCTGCCCAGCCCCTGCCGGAGCTATTCGCAGGCTACACTGACATCTGCAGGGCTGGATGTGTAAAGGGAAGGGAGTCGCGGTTGTGCGACGTGAACTTCCAAACTTAGCAACGGGCCCGAAGAAGGTATCTTTCACAGAGACTGCCGGGTTGGATTGACAAATGCAGTTACAAAAAAAAGCCTTTTTTCCCATCGGAGTAGGGTCTTCTGCAGGTGCCAGTCAGGGTTCCCTCTAAGCTGAGTGAGTGTGAGCTAGCTCATCGTTTTTTGGCCTCCGGCTCACACATTTTTGTCTTAGCTCAGGAAGGATGGCTCCAGAGCAAACTAATTTATGCAGTCGCCAAATTGCTCGCTCACAACTTTAATGGCAATAGCTCACAAAGTAAAGTTTTTGCTCACAAGACTCCACAGCTTAGAGGGCACATTGGTGCCAGTCTGCAGATGGGCAAAATCAGGCACTGCCTGTACAGGTGCCTTCTCCGTTGTGCCCACCTCCCCTTATAGAATAGCCTGCCTGAGGAGATCAAGAAGATTCCCACTGTCCTGGCATTCCACAAACTGTGCAAAACTTTTTTTAAAAAACAAATTGTTATTAGGATAATACACAGTTCACATATATCACATTTCTCTTATATTCTTTTCTCTCTATCTCCCCACCCTTTTGTTGGCTTCCCACAGCTTTCCAACCACCAGTTCATTTATTATATTTTCACATACTTATAAACCATTATTACATAACTATAGGTAACTTATATTCCATTTTTAATCGTCTCCTTCTATTCTATTTCTATGATTTCAATAATTTTCAAAGCAAACCAAACTGTCTTTCACATCCCAGTATTTCTCTAAATAGTCTTTAAAATCTTTCCAATCTGCATAGAATTCTTCTGCTTCCAGGTCCTTAAGTTTCCTTGTTAGTTTGTCCATTTCCGCCATAAAAAGTAACTTCTTAATCCATTCTCCAACCTCTGGAATTCTATCTTGTTTCCAACTTTGAGCATATAACATTCTTGCTGCTGTTATCATATACCACATTAATGTCCTTTTTGCCATGTTAACTTCTTCCATTTTTAAGCCCAACAGTAATATTTCTGGTTCTTTTTTAAATTTACACTTCACTATTTTCTCCATCTCCCCATGTATATTAGTCCAAAATAATTTTGCTTTCTCACAGGTCCACCACATATGGTAAAATGAACCTTCAACTTTTTTACATTTCCAACATTTGTTTGAAATATTACAATTCATATTAGCAATCTTTTTTGGTGTCATATACCATCCGTACATCATCTTATAACAATTTTCTTTCAGGTTAGTACATGTTGATATTTTCATTGCATTTTTCCATAAAAACTCCCATGAGGACATAGATATTTCTTTATTCATATTAATTGCCCACTTTATCATATGTTCTTTAACTGCCAAGTGAGGATTTAAAACAAGTAGCCAAGTTTGCAGCAAATCCCAGGGCCAATCCAGCCAAACTACTCAAGGAGCACTATCATAGAAACGAAATGACATCATCCACAGTGGTTAGAGTGTTGGACTGGGATCTGCGAGGAGCAAGTTCAAATCCACACTCTGCCATGGGAATGTGCTCGGTGACCTTCGGCCTGTTACACTCTCAGCCACACCGACTTCACAAGGTTGTTGTGAGGATAAAATGGAGGAGAGGAAAACAAGATTTGCACCCTGCTTGGGAGACAGGCTGGGTGTAAATGAAGTCTATCAATTTCTTCTTTCTCTGCACATCTTCTAACACTATAGGCCATCACATACCAGCACTGCCCTTTTACCATTTAAATATCACAAACAGGTCCTTCTCTGTGCAAGAGAATAAATAGAGATGAATCAGATGCATAAAATGATAACAACACTGAGAAATCAGATGGGACCACACATCTCCTGGGATATTCTGCAGCAGACTTTAGAGGAAGTGTACCCTGCTAAGAAAAACCCCCCAAAGATTAACAGGAAACTACAACTTGAAGCCATCTTCAGTTGTAAGTCATTAACACATATTACACTGTGAGACTTGGGCTCAATGCATAGTTGGAGTGGCTATCTCACTGGAGAAAGTAATGGTCTCTCATTAGGTGTTTATTTACTCTTCTTCTCCAGCTGTGCTTATCATCCCCACTGGGCTGGGAGAGAGTCACACCTATGTTGATTTGACCATATTTACTTGAATGGATTCTGAATTAATTTGCACTCTGCATAGTACTGTGACACCTACTGCTTTCTCTTGCATTGCTTGGCATTTGGGCCTCACTTCGTAAATATTTTCCTCCTCTTCCGCCTGTAATTGGACTATATATACCTACCCACTGAGAGGAGAAAGCATCTGAGGAAGTGTGCTCTAGTCCATGAAACCTTGTGCTACCTTATGGCATGAAGGGGCCTCAAGCCTCTTCGTTGTCTCTACTCCTAGTTGTCTAAAGATGACATACAGATGCAATAATCAAAAGAGCAGGATCATAGCAAACGGGAGGGAACCCAGGATAGGGGCACAAGATTTTTTAAAAAATGATTATCTTATGTCTGCCAGATGGCTATGGCAGACCTATCAGAAATAGAAAATAAAGCAACAAAGGAGGGGGGAAAACAAGTGTGAAAAATTGGGAGGACCTTTTCAAGTGTTGACAAGTACTTTTAATAACAGATAAATAAAACATACTGGTTTGCAGGAAATAATTGAAATACAGAATGCATTTAAGATGCCTGCCTCTGATCATTTGCAATTGCCATCATTCTCCATTTGTATTTAAATGGAAAGTTCTTACAAGGCAGGATCTACAAAACCTTTTTGCCCACACATCCTCCCAGTTTTAACCAAGGGGGAAAAAAACTAGCAATCCACCCTGCAAACAATCACAGTTTTTATACTCAGCAGTGTTCCCAGTCACAATTCAAAGCACTGGTTCTTACCAATAAAGCCTTAAATGGCTTGGGACCAGGCCACTGGAAGGATCGCTTCCTTCCATAATGTCCAGCCCAACAACTAAGATCTCCCTCACAAGCCCTGTTCTCCATGCCCCCCACCTTCAGAGGTGATGCAGCTAGCAACCAGAGAAACGGTTTTTTCAGCAATGGCACCTCATCTGTGGAATGCCCTCCTCCCTTGAGACTCACCTGGCACCTGCACCATTCTCTTTTAGGCAATAGACCCAAACATTTCTGTTCACCCAGGCTTATAATGAAGGGGCTGACGTTTTAACAAGAATTTCATAGTGTGCTTTTAACCTGAAAACTGTTTAAATCCATTTTAAGCTGATGGATGTTTTACATTTTTATGGTCTGACTGGGAATTCATATTGCATAAATGCAAACTGGTTTGTTTATGTGAGGTGAGATTTCAAAGATTGCCTTACTGGGTACTGCAGGTCTTGAGGTGCTACCGGTGTCCTGTACCACTCACCTTCTGAGTGCCCTCAGGGCCGGCTCGCTCACTAGGCGAACTAGGCATTTGCCTAGAGTGTGCTGGCCCTTAGGGGTGCCAAACTGCACCCGCCCCCGCCAAAAGCCCCCCCCAAAAGCCCTGCATTTCTGCAGCCAGGTGACCCCCACTGCTGCCATCTCTTTGACCGGCTAACTTCTCCCTGCCTACCCCCTTGGCTTCCCAGTGGAGCCCTTCTCCTCCTCCTCTTCCTCACGGCTGGGGACTGGCAGCTGCAGCAGGGGCAGCAGCAGGGCCAGGGGAGCGACAGCTTGTGAGCGCCCCACCAGTCAGCCTCTTCTCCGGGCGCCCTGATGAGGGGCGCCAAACTGCACCCACCCCTTGCCAAAAGCCCCCCCCTGCTGGCTGACCGGGTGGGTGCACGGGGGGCGCACCGTGGCACAGGGAGGCGCCAGAAGAGATCCTCGCCTAGGGTGCAAAATAAGCTGGGGCCGGCCCTGAGTGCCCTTGCCAAAAGCAGTTGTTTAAATGGCCATGGGTTTATCAATAGATCACACCTTTGCTTACTGTGGAGAAATGTATGGTTGCAGGGCTCCAATCTTCTTCAGCCTGAGGTGAGTCCTCATTTACCCACAACACCACAGCTGTCTTTGGCAGTTCATTTGTCTGTCAGGTTTGCTAAGGAACATTTTAAAAGGTGGAATGTACACTGGTTTATTTAATTTATGAATATGCTACAACATAATTGATGGTTTGGATTCATTGACATAAGAGGATAGTAACATGGATCTATACAGAGACACAGAATAAAAATAACTGAGGATGTGTAAAATTACAGTTGTACTCTTTCTGTGCAATCAAACCCCAGATAAAATAAATTTAAATGTAGGCTACAGTTGAAAAAAAAGTATAACACAAAGCTTTCCTCTAAATTAAATGACTGTAGAAAGCCAGGAAAATACGTTTTAATTGCATAATTTATTCAGTGAAACTGCACTCAGGGACTAGTTTCTTGTTTGTATTCACACCTGCAAACATACATCCTAAACTGTGCCATTCTTCCGCCAGTTACACCCACACACCTGCAAACCTCTCTGTAGGATGCCAGTCTTAGCTTTAGATAGTCACATAAATCACTTAAACATATTCAAGCTTTTTCATCAAGCCAAGAGGCAACTTGGACAAAGCATATGTTTTTAATGTAAATCAAATGTTGTAAAACATAAGCTGGATATGAAGAACTTTGTTCCAAAGTTTTAAGGATCCAGAACCTGTTACAAACATGGAATCTAAACTTTGGTTCTTAGTGGGATTTCTAAGAGACTGTTCCGAAAACTTCAACTCATTTGAGAAACATTTGCTTCTACATGTCAGCCTCAGATATGGAGCAAGCAGGAACCAAAATAGTATTTTCAATCTGTTAGAAGCAATATTAAAACACCACTTTTAACGGTTTTTAAAATAACTGTGAGTGTTTCATTAAATAGTCCATTTATCAAGTATTAAAAATACTGAAATAGTGTCCTAAATGCCCCCTTTATCAACTGCAAATGGAATAATATTTCCTTCTGGTAAATGGTGTCTGCTATCCAGCATTCTACCACCACAAACATTGACCCTGCATAGCTGGTAAAGTGGAACAAAGAGCAACTTACAAAATAAGGTAGGAAAAGCTGTTCTTGAGGATCTCTTTTGTCCTCTAGCATATTGAGAGGCTTGAGTGGATATAGTGCTGGATTCTAGGACAACTTCAGAGTATGGGGGAAGGAATGTTGACTGGGTGAAGAACAAGAAAATTGTACTACATATTTAACAGAGAAATCCGGGGGGGGGGGGATCAGAATAGGGAGCCAACTGACCCCAGTGTTGGCATAACTTATATATATGCTGGTGTAAGGGGCATTTACACTGGCAGAGGGCACAAGCAGTGATGCGCGATGCATTTGCACAGGCATGGCTGTACCACGACTGCATGCCAGTGGAGTGACGGTACGAAACCCAGCGCTGGTGGAGATGTGGGCATGCTGGGGGGTATGGCACCAGCCAGTCTGCACTCAAAGCATTTTCAGTGTGGAAACACCTCCCAGAACAGGTGCAAAATTGTGCTGGCAAAAATGGCAGCACAGCCCATTGGTGGCCATGGTAACTCCCTTTTCACACACCCCACTCAGCTGCAGCCACACCCTTGGGTACCTAGGCATCTCGAGATGCCGACCAAGCACGCACCCAATCAGCTCACACACCCCCACACCACCACCACCCCTCCTTGGCACCCAAAGACATCCTGATGTGCCCTACAAATGGTTCCGGGAGGTTGCCCCACAGCTCCAGAAGTAGGGCATGCGGCACAAGACGCTGTCTGACAACTCCCTGCCATGCAGACTTAGAGCTAGCACACATGCACCTCGGCAATGGGCAAAACACAGACAGGGCATTTAGCACGGCTGGGCGAGTGCTTTATTTATTTATTTATTTCTGCCTATATTTGGCCTCCCCACGAATGGGCTCAGATCGGATGACAACAGGAGTTAAAACATTTCACAATCTGAATTAAATCATTTCATAGGCCCCGGTCACACGAAAGGTTTTGGGCCGGGAGAGGGACGGATCGGGGGCGCAGCAAACGGGCGCGATCCCACCGCAACATCTGGGAAGCGTTGCGCACCCGTCCCCGATCCGGCCGTTCCGCCCGAAAAGCCGCAGCAAAAATACACCACCTACCAAGGTGGACCTTCCAACATGGCTGCATCAAGCCCGGCCATGGGATCGCCGGCGTGTCCTTCTGCCGGCGCATCCCAGGGTCCTGGCTGAACTGCGCATGCTCACACATGCGCAGTTCAGCAGCCTCCCTTTCCCCACTGTGGCTTCCCCCAGCATCTGATTGTGCCAGGGAGGGAATGCGCCGCAGCTCAGGGGATCAATGTGATCCCGCCGTCGCGTGTTTATTTTTGTGCGGCTTTAAAAAGCCGCACTTTGCCCGTACCTCCCCCCCCCTCGTGTGGCAGGGGCCATAATAAATCTTCCACAATCAATACTTGGAGGGAAGAGATCACTAGGAAAGCAAAGTCCACACTCCATGGCTGACATCTCCCAGACTGCAGACCCCACAAGTACAGCCGCTCATCTGCTGGGATCCCAAGGGGCATCTGCACATGAACAGGTAAGCAAGGAACCCTTGCCCAACCCCCAACCCCCTTTGACCAATAACTGTGGCACTGAGCCACACTGGAGATGGTGTCTTTCGCTCCCAAAACTGGCAGCTGGGGTGGCCAGCTGCGCTCGCCCAGATGGACATGGACTTCGTGCACCAGGCAGTTCAGGCAGCTGCTGGGAGAGGGGGCTGAAGGTGGTGCCACCACACCAGGCTGCACCCGGTTTTCCATATGAGCCTCCTCAAAAGGTCCCCGAGTACATCACAATGGAGGTCAAAGGCAGATTCCCCTCCCCCCGTACTGGTGGAGGGGGAAGAACATTTCGAGATTGCGGATATCCTGGATTGTAAGTTAAAACGTGGTAAACTATTTTACCTCATTGAATGGGTGGACTTCGGACCCCAGCACCGGGAATGGGTGGGAAAAGGGGATATTCGGGCCCCTTACATGCTCAGAGAGTTTCACAAAAAGTTCTCGGACAAACCGGGAGGTCTCCCGCCCAATCCGGGAGAAGGTGGTTAATGTGTATTTTCAGGTGGGCATTGAGTGGTGTGCTCTGTTCTACATGTTACCTTATGCTCTGGTCATTCCCCCCCATGTTTCTTCCTGAGTAGGTGTTTACTGTCTTTGCTTGCTACACTGCGGAACTGCTCAAGGTCACACAGCTGGAGGTGGGAAGGAGTTATGGCGTTGCTCTGCTTATTATGTGTTTAATGCCTGAGAACTGAACCGTTGGGTTCCCAGGGAATTGGGCGCTCGTTTTATCTACATTCCCGCCAGTGGGAATTGGGCTCATTGGCTCTAACCTGGTTCAAGTTCCTTTATTATGTTTCCCTATGAGACTTGTAGTCATTACTAACAATTTTTGTGTTCCTGATCTAACCATCGCTATACAATAAATTTTACTTTGTTCATCAACCGTGGATTTATTCGAATGCATGGGGAATTGGACAGTGCCCTGACCACTGGCAGTGCTCCCCCTGCACAAACGCTCCGGCGGGTAGGAGTCCCCTCCAACCTTAATTTCTAAGTGATCCCATATGATGCCCAAACCCTTCCCTTGCAGGTGCAGAATGCCCTGACACTGCTGACAGAGTGTGTGTCCAGATGCACAGAGGTTCTGACAGGACTCTGGATCGTGGATTATCTGGATTCCGCCACCCACCGGGTCCCCCTTGTAACATGGGAATGCCAGATGGGGCGTCCATGACTGCCAAATTTCCCACAAGCTGCCAACGAGGAATGTTGACAGCTGTTCCACTGTATGTTTTCCCCATGTACAGGTGCCAATCCAACAGGGAGAGCCGTCACCTCATCTGTGGAACTGAAACCCCACCATGTGTCCTCCCTACACCAGAAGCCCCGGGCCTTGAGAGCATGTGGACACATCCAGCCTCCTGGCCCTTCCCTTCCCAAGCCCATTGGGGACATGCCCCTAGCACCAAAAGATCAGGTGGGGGTCCGGATGTCAACACCGTGATCCCAGACTCACCACTCTGTTGTCCCAGGTTCCGTCTAATAAAGCTCATCCATTGTTTCCATACCAGGTGTTGGAGTTTGATGTGGACTATTGGAGGTGGGAGAGCATGGGAGGTGCTGCACAAGCTACACGATCCCCACAGCAGCATACAAAAGTAGGAGAGAAATACTGCGTGAGAGGCTGCTGTCTCCCCGGCCAAAAGCACAGACCACACACCCAAAAGCTGCAGGGAGACGTACTGCCACAGCAGTGAGCCCAGATGCAAATGCCATAGGTGTGCACTAATGGGTCCATCCTAGCAGTGGTCCTGGATCAGTCCTGGCAATGGCAGTGGCTGATGAATCATGCAGGAACCACTGTGCAAACGATGCTGTTGGCTTAAGGAGCCGCCACCTCACTGAGGCTTCACGGGTAGCATTCTGCACAGCTGAATGGAGATGGTTAATTTCACAGGGCAGTCCCCTATGGAGGCTTGCTTGGCCCATCTGCTTGGCCTCCAGCTGCCCCGGGGCTTTTTGCCAATGCAAATGCAAGGCTTGGACGGCACATAGCACCATCTACTGGGCAACTGCGGCCGCCAACAGCAAAAACAAAGGGCACCACGGTTTTTGTGTGCATTACCCTACCTGATAACTTCCCTGCCTGATGTCTACCATTGTGGTTGATGCCATCACTACATGTGCCAAGCCAGGTCTCAGCCACCCAAAACCATCCTGGGGCTTAGTGCCCACAGAGATAGGAGCATCTGTCTGCCTTTGGATGGATGCCGGGGGCCTGCGCCACAGAGGGATCAGCCATCTGCATCAGCCATCTGCTGGTGATCCCTGGCCCTAGAAAAGTCCAGCTGTCCAGAGCCTTCTCAGCCCTGGCCCCGACCTGGCGGAACTCTCTGCCAAATGACACCAGGGCCCTGCAGGATCCGATGCAATTCTGCAGGGCCCGCAAGGCAGAGATGTTCTGCCAGGCTTTTAGTTGAGGACGGCAGTGGTTAAGACTGGCACCCTCTTCCTGTTTTTTTTCCCTATGACCCCCACTTGCCCTGCCCTGCCCTGCTGCACAGACAGCACAGTAGCCAGCAAAAGGGGTCTATATCGCCATCTGGACAGTTAATTTATTGGATTATTATGATATTTTTATGCTGCTTGTATTTTAACCGTTTCAAGATTGTAAATCGCCCAGAGCCTACTTGCAGGGTTGGTGATTCATAAATTTAATAAATACATTTATTTATTTATATGAGGGACTGCCTTTCCCCACACAAGCCCCAAAGAGCACTTCGGTTGGGGTCACAATACCGCCTAGTGACCCCAGGCCCCAGGTAGGCCAGGCTTGCGGCCACAAGGGCTAGGTCCTTTTTGGTGGCGGCTCCTACCTGGTGGAATGAGCTCCCGGAGGAGATCAGGGCCCTGCGGGACTTGGTACAGTTCCGCAGGGCCTGCAAGACAGAGCTCTTCGGCCAGGCTTTTGAGTAGGAGCCACCGCCACCACTACCACCACCGTGCAATTGCAGAGCAGTTCCGCCACGTCGGGCTGACTGGCCAGCTTAAATATCGTGGCCCATGGCATCCCCCCCCTTTTTTGACCCCATTGCAATATGCAATAGGGTGTAAGTATTGTAGTCATTATGTGTTAGATCGCCGCTAACAAAGGATCGGAGAGTGATTTCAGCAAAAAGTGATTCAGCTTTATTGAAGTAATGAACAAGCACTTAAACGCATTCATAACCAGAACGAGAAACAATTGGGAGCTAGGCTCCTTTTAAACATTCCCGGGCTAACATAGCCACACCTATTTACAATAATCAACCAATGAGGTTGTTTGGATAAAGGCCAATGAGCTTACTTCCCTCGCAGGGAATAGTGGCAGTTCTGATTGGTCGC
>NW_015172097.1:125079-132456 GCF_001447785.1 Gekko japonicus
GCGGGGGATCGCAGTTCCCCCGGGTGAGGTACGGGGGCGGGGCACACGATGAAGCCCCACCCCCTGCTTCGGGCCGCCCCGCTTCCGGCCCTCACTCAGTCAGGAGGAGGCAGGAGAAGAGGGAGGGTAAGTTGCTTCCTCCCTGCCTCTCCCCACCCCTGCCTGCCTGGCGCCAGGGAGGGCCTTCGCGGGGCTTCCTTGCACTCCTGCCAGCCTTGCAGGTCCACCGCCGGGCCCCTCATGGGGCTCAGCAGTGAAGCTGCAAGGCCGGCGGTGGCGGCCGGGACGGTTGGGGGTGGGGTGTGTGGCCTTATGACACATTTCTGGTGATGTCAGGGGGTGTGGCATTATGACACACTTCCGGTGATGTCAGGGGGTGTGGCATATGCTAATGAGTTATGCTAATGAGTTCCTCTAGCTCTTTTTCTACGAAATGACCCCTGCGTCACTGTCATCCCTTCCACTGTTAAGGGGGCCGAACCATTGTGAAAAACAGATTGGGTGACAAGGGGGGACTTCTCATGGCCACAGTCATGGGGAACCAGGGGGCATAGCACAGTGCGGAAGCGTCCCCATGTAGCCGATACTCTCTTCAGAGCTCAGAGGCTCTGAGGGGTGCTGCAGATGGGTTATGGGAATACGACCATAGTCCTGAACTCGGCCACCTGTCACCCGGGGATGCAGCTGCTGGTGCTGCAGAGGACGGGAGGACTCTGGCCACTTGCCCGGTCTCCAGCCATGAAGCCTGCATCTGGCACAGCCCATCTCACCCACCCTTTCCTCCATGTGGGCGGCAATCAAGTGGAACCAGCTGGAGAGCCATCACAATTGGCGGGAAGCCTTTTGCAGGGCAAGCAATGGATGGAGGGGCTGGCAGCATCTCTAACGGCAGCTGCTGGGCTTCTGGAAGGGCTTCTTGCTGTAGCAAGGGGTGCTAGTGAGGGAGAGGAGTGCATCAAGAGGCTACTGGGGGACCCTCAGCCCAACTCCTGCTGTGCCTGCCGTGGATGTGGCATGCAGGTTGGCACAGGGATGCCCACGGTGACAGCAATAAGCTATCCCTTATCAGCCTCTGGTGCCTTGTGTGTTCTGTATGCAGAGTGCCACCATGGGGTGCCAGTGGGGCTGATGGGTGATGCCCCCCTCCCCACTGACAGGTGGTCAGGGCTTGTGCCAGGAACTCATCTATTTAAGGGGGAGTGTCCAGCAAAGGAGCAGTGTCGCTCCTCTGGCCCACCCTTCTCCACCCCCAGCCAGTGATGGATGCCTGGCTCTGCCTCTTCAACTCATGGCTCCCACTGGTCCTGCCTGCCCTGACAAAGGTGCCCCTGTCCCCCAACAATGCCAGAAAGGAATGCTGAGGTGGAATCGCCACAGACACTGCCATGGCAGCAGATGGCAACATTGTGGAGGAATCTCCTCCCCCTTCCCATTCAGCTGCCACATAACTATCCCATTAGGGAGGTGACTGGCAGTGGCACAGCTGTGTGGCAGCCGGCCACCACAGCAGTGGTGCAGCTCAGGATTGCTCTGCCCATCTTTATGTGTTATGTTCCGCTCCTCCACTTGTGCTTTCATCTCCTCCCTTCTTGCTTTTCCCATGATACTTCATGTTGTGAGTGTTTAGAAGTGTAGTGTATTCAAAGCTGCCTTGAATGCATGATATCTTGTGAAACATCTAATTGAAGTGTAATGTAAAGCTTCGTCCTGGGCTAGGATCCAAATCCATCCAATCATATTACTAGCCTAGGAAGCACCTAACCAATCACCTTCTGGCAAGCTCCCTGAGCGGGAACATCCGTGATTGGTCCTTATGTGAACCACCTTATTGGTTGGTATTTGTACAGTGGGTGTGGCTACATTAGCTGGGAATGTTTAAAAGCAGAACAGCTGCAATGTAAAGGCTGTTCTGGCTATCTGATGTTGATCCGTGTTGGAGTTGTGTTCGAGTTGAAGAATAAAGTTGTGTTCTTGCTGAATCACTCTCCGACTTCTTTGTTAAGCGAGCGACTTAACAAGAAGCAACCGCTGTAAAACCCTATGACAACCTCCTTGGTAGATGATAAGATACCAGTTTAAAACAAATTATAAGAAGCTAGATCATTTCCATGTCTTTAAGTGTAATGCGTTATGCTGATTAATTACCACCATTCTGAAAATAGACATTCCAACTGAATTTCCCGGGGTTCTTGTCTGAAGACTACCTTGGCTTTAAAGCTTAAGACTCCTCCTTTGGAACTAACATGTATTCTTCAACCAAGGTTTGATAGTTATATATACCAGTAGTACAAATCATTTCTGTTCGTGTAATTTAAATTGTTAAAATGCAGAATATTGTCATGAGCACATAAATACCATTACACGGCCATAACTTTATGGCAAGAATCTGTCTCTTTCACCCCTGTGCACATAAGTCATTTGCTAACATGGCATCTTGGGATGTCTGAAGCATTTTGAAAGTAGAAAGCAAACAAAATGGGTTTTAATGTACTTGTAAGAGGGCACTTCAGTGTAAAACTTTTTCCCTCTTTGTCTTTCAGCTATTAGGTGGCTAAATGGGGCTCCTGTAGGCTTTTGTCTGGAAGCCATATGAGAGCATAAAAGCTTGGAAAACTTGCAGGAATGTTGAAGCAGGTTCACACTGCTTCATTGAAAGTGTGGGTGGTTTTGAAGTTCAAATGACTCTCGTCACCAGGGACGTTTTTAAAAAAATAGCCCGTTTGAAACAACAACAACAAAAAAGGCTTTCAAATCCTGATAATACATTGTGTTGGAAAGTATATGAAACTGAAGCTTGACAAATGTAATTTGTCCAAAGGTTTAGTTCAGAATGAAGAGAATGTGTGTAGATAGACTCCTGCAATTCCCCATGTAACAATTATTTAGTCACCAGGGTATACAAGGTGGTGGGAAATGCCTGTGGGTTGCCCACATGTGTATTTTTGCAATCGTGTTGTGATCAAATTTCACATTACCCTTTCCTTGGACAAGGAACATTACCACTGGAAAAAAATAATATGAATTGATTCAAATAAAAGGTTGAAAAGAATCAGACCAATCTGCAAAGGCAAGACATGATGCCTCAGTGGTCAAGAATACCTTGCAGACTTTACAGTGTTTTTGCCCTTTTTTTGAGAAAGCTACTAAAGTGCCAGCCAGGGCCAGCTAAAATATAGCTGCTGTAGAACTTCTCAGCTGCCAACCATTAGAATAACCAAAGAGATCTTTGTGTGGAACTCTGCCATAGATTTTTGTATAGAATCTCCTGCACTCATTCTGAACTTTAACTGGAACCTAATGGGGAGAAATACCAGAAGGATGAGGTGTTTATTTGCAAAGGTGAATTACAAAAGAATTTGCTTCAAAATTGTTGAAGAAGAAGAAGAAGAGATTGGATTTATACCCCGCCCTTCACTACCCAAAGGTGTCTCAGAGCGACTTACAAACTCCTTTCCCTTCCCCTCCCCACAACAGACACCCTGTGAGGTAGGTGGGGCTGAGAGAGCTCTTGACAGAAACTGCTCTTTTTCAAGAACCGCTGTGCCAGAACTATGGCTTGCCCAAGGTCATCCAGCAGGTGCAAGTGGAGGATTGGGGAATCAAACCCAGTTCTCCCAGATTAGAGTTCACACACTTAACCACTACACCAAATCTCTGTGAAAGAAACAGTTTATACTGCTTGTGAATCTAGGACTTGAAAAGTATGAATAGGGATGGGCATGAATTGGCTCAAGAACAAAAGTTTGTGACAAATTTAGGCTCGTTCATAGGGATGGGCATGAACTGGGAAAATGCGCTTCAGTTCATGGTTCATGGCAGATCACTAACTGGACCACAGACAGTCACAAACTAAAAAGGCTTCATCCAAACGGAACTGGTTCTTGAAGTTTGTGATGCAGTAGAATGCTCCCCCCCCCCACAGTGTCCTAGAGACACCAAACTCACAGGGGATCTCCAGCTGACTCTCCTCTACCTGCCCTCCATGTTTGGTGATGACTGAATTGACAGAGTCTGAGTTACAGCCCTCCAAAGAAGGTGCTCCATACTCCATTGTTTGCAATAGAGGGGAAAAACCAGTAAAAGAACAAGAGCAATAGAAGCTCAGCAGAACAGAATCAAAGTCTCTGAGAATCTCTACAGTAGAAACTGAAGGCAGGGGGCATTTTACCAGCCCAGCAGAACCAGTGCAATGTGCCTTGAGACCAGTGAGACCCAAATCCAAAAGTGTGCATCAAAGCATGTAGAGGTGGTGGCTCGAAGCTCCCCTGAGACATATGTAGATGTGGTAGCTCAAAGCCCTGAGTCCATCTTAGACCCAAACCAGCATGCAACAATGTGGTGGCTCAAAGCCCTCATTCCAACCCTGACAGCCAAAGACCAGACTGTGGAACAACATATATGGTTTGAAGCCCTGAGACATATGTAGGCATGGTGACTTGAAGCCCCGAGTCCAACGCTGACACCTCTCAAGTCTAAAAAGGCAGAAGGACAGAAAGGCATCCCAGGCATCCCCAGAGTTTTGATGGGGGCTCCCCAAAATAACCCCACGGCAGCTTGGCAGACTCCCCAGCCAGATTCCACTGGGAAGGGAAATGTGCCCACAATGCTTCCCCTCCCAGGGCTGAGATACCCAGGTCCAGAGCACACCACATCATCACCCTGGGGAAATTTTACTCTGCATAGGAATGAGACCCCCCCCCCAAGTCTCCAAAGGTAGGTTCCAAAAGACAGATAGGTTGCTGAAATGTTTCCAAACAGTGGCCTGGAAACAGGGCCCCATGATTGGAGCAGGTGGGAGGCACAACTACTTTCACAGCACTGAATCCACCAGAGATCCAAACTCAAACCAGCGTGCAACGACATACGTAGATGTGGAAGCTTGAAGCCATAAGACATATGTAAGCATGGCAGCTGGGGGAGGTATAATAAAAGTGGGCCCTCGTCCAAATCACCCACCAGCTAAGACTTAAACACACAGTTGCAGAGCATAACCACCAACGGGGGAGGATCATATCCCTGAATCCAGAACACTCCACACCCAAACTCCAGTAGGAGAGCCAGTTTGGTGTAGTAGTTAAGTGCGCGGACTCTAATCTGGGAGAACCGGGTTTGATTCCCCACTCCTCCACTTGCACCTGGCTGGATGACTTTGGGCAAGCCGTAGCTCTGATAAGAGCTGTTCTTGCAGAGGTCATTTCGGGGGGGATCGCGGGGGATCGCAGTTTCCCCGGGTGAGGTACGGGGGTGGGGCACATGACGAAGCCCCGCCCCCTGCTTCCGGCCGCCCCACTTCCGGCCCTCATTCAGCCTGGAGGAGGCAGGAGAAGAGGGAGGGTAAGTTGCTTCCTCCCTGCCTCTCCCCATCCCTGCCTGCCTGGGGCCAGGGAGGGCCTTCGCGGGGCTTCCTTGCACTCCCGCCGGCCTTGCAGGTCCATCGCCGGTGGGGCTCGGCAGTGGAGCTGCAAGGCCGCCACCGGCGGCCGGGACCATTGGGGGCGGGGTGTGTGGCCTCATGACACACGTCCGGTGATGTCAGGGGTGTGGCATATGCTGATGAGTTATGCTAATGAGTCCCCCTAGCTCTTTTTCTACGAAATGACCCCTGCTTTCCGCACAGGTCTTGCTTGCTCTGACCCATGAAGAGTTTGAGAAACTGAATTATTAAGTTGCCTCTGCACCCTTACATGGGTGGATAATTTGGGATAATACTGAGAAGAAACTCCTATGAGAGTGTCTCTTCTAAAATGTGAAATACATCTTATTAATGCAACTGGATCTGGAGTGCATCCATCCGTCAGGGTGAACTCTTCTACTTCAAGGATAAATGGAAACATATGTGAAGCTGGCAGGGCCACCCCTCAAGTCTAAAAAGACAGGTGATGAAGGATAGACAGAAAGGCATACCAAGCATTCCCAGACTTTCAATGGGGGCTCCCCAAAATAACCCCATGGCTGCTTGGTGGGCACCCCAGCCAGACACCACTAGGACACAAAGCATGCCCACAACACTCCTAGGTCCCCTCAGGTCCAAACACATAGATCCTCTGGTCGCAGCCCACCCTTAGGTGAAATCTCTCGTTCTTCACCATTAGAGAAACACATTGTACTGATAAGAGATCAACTGTTGTGATTGTGAATTGTACAAATGCAATGGAAACAGGTAGTCAAATGGAGCTTGCTTGTACAGGAAGATGTTTGTTTAGGTAGATGTTTGCTGAGGTGGATGTTGTTCCATGAGATAGGTATTGTGCTATGGGGTAGGTGTTGGTTCATGAGGTAGGTGTTTTCTCGTGAGGTAGATGTTGTTTGGGTTGGGGGTGGGGCCAGCCCACCCCCACCCAGCAGAGGCAGCTATCCTCCCACCCAAGTGCCAATGGCGCAACCCACAGGCTGCATGCCAGACCACCAGAGAGGAGGAGAAATGGGGGGATATCAGTAGACCTGGATCTTACTCTGCCAGAGCCAGAGCAGGGTGGCCCAGCAGGATGAGGTTGACCTTCATGAAGGACAACTGGTCCACCCTGACCGAGTCCAGGCAAGAGCAGTGGGGGCTGTAGTTAGCAGAGAACTCTCCAAAGAGTTTTAGCAACTGCTGGTGTCTGGATGTTGCTAAATCTCTGTTTCGTCTTGGGAGAGTCCCAAGGACAAAGAAGGGGAAGAAGGCTCTGAGATCTCTGGTGATGACCTGCTGGGGTGGGGCTCTGGAGGGCAGGCTGGGTTTAGTGCCTGGGGACAGGGGCCTCTAGTTCCTTGGGGGGAGGGATGTAGATGCCTTTAAATAGTCTCCCAGCTACATGCAAGCTACCTGTCTGTGAATGAGTCCCATAGCGCAGGGACTTAGACCGACAATTTGACTGACTGGGTTTCACCCATCATGCAGCTTTTCCCAACAGGGCAACAGTTGCATGAGAAGGACCAACGTGCTGGTCCATATGGTTAATTCACTAAACCTTATCTTTCAGCACTACAAGGATCTGCTCACTGTAAGTGATTCCCATTCAGTTTTGTGGGATCTCCTCTAGGGTAAATAGCTCTCACAGCACAATAGATGTTCCTCTGAGTGGTGTGGTAGTTGTAACCATTTGCTGATCAATTGTTCAAAACAAGTAGGTAATATTGACTGCTATGTCTTGTTGCTTAATTGCGGCCAGCAAAAAGGAAAGGAAAAGGTCTAGTTTTGTCAGGATCATATCTTGTAGCTCACTGCGGTGCTTTCCTATTTAAATCTGTGGGAATTTTCCATTAGAAAGGCTGTGCAATTAAGTTGTTCCTTCATCAAGTCTTAAAGATACTAAAATAGTGGACTTAATTCCTCTTTATCAAATTGTAAATGGAATAATAATATTTCCTTCTGGTAAATGGGATGACAGATACTTT
>NW_015172097.1:132485-145023 GCF_001447785.1 Gekko japonicus
TATTCTGCATATGGAATACGCTATGCAACAAGTAATCTTGTTGTTTTGGTAGGATGAAACAACAGTGAATGAAACAGAATTTGGCCCAAATTGAATCTGCTTCTAGATATTTCTCTCACTGCAGAGGCATTTAAGGGTTGAATGGATTTTCCAAGGAAACTTTTGTGACAAGCATCTTTGTGACTCCCTTTAACACAAATATTCCTTGTGGGTTTATAACTGTCCCTAACATTTTCTGGCAGTGGATTTTAAGTGTCCTGAAAGGAGTTGTATTTCACTTTGAATGGGTTATCTGGCACACACAATGCAAAATAAGCATTTGAATATTTATTGCGAGTGTGCTGCCTTTTGCAAAGAACACCCAAAGATCTCTTACAACAATTATCTTGTTCCAGCTGTAATATATTAGCAGTAGCCTCTTGAACAGACCTTTTGAGAAAAGTTTCTTTAACTTTTTCCCCCTTCTGAACGCAATTTACCCCCTCATTCACATAGCTCTTTGTAGCCATCTAATCTCTCCGTTTATGTCTCTGACACAGCCACAATACAATGTGACTGACGTTCTTGACAGCTCCGACTAGTGACAGAATGCTCACAATGAAACAGGATGAGTATTACCTACCTCTAGTCCAGAGGAAGTTTGAAATGGAGGTAAGGAAAGAAAGGAATTCAATCTTACCCTTGCTGGTTTTTCTGCATCAGGGAGGACTATTTTCTTATAATTCTGTACCTAATGAACCAGTTGTTTATTGAATATGCCTCTTAGCATTTTAAATGAATTCTTAAAACGATCAAAGTAGTCTAAAGATTTTGATTCAGCAGTAGGTTTGGAGGAATCATTTTGTCTTCCTTTGGCTCTTTCTAGTCACCTTATACAGCCTTTGTCAGGTGGCATTCATGTTAATATACTAATTAGAAAACCTAAGGCCATTTGGAAAAGATGGAGTATAAATTTTTAAATAAATAAACCCTGAAAACAGCATAGGTCATCTAAAGTGCTGGGAAGATTTCAGCTTCACACTGTGTAGATGTAAATGCTAAGTGTGTACAAGTGAACAATACAACAATAACAAAAGGACTTCCAAAGTATTAATTTTGCTATTTTTTCTAATCTTGTCCTATTGTTTGTCATTGGATGGCAGAAAGTGTGGCTTAGTCAACAGTATATTCTTTGTAAGGGAAACTCCACAAACGGTGTTAAAACATACTGGGAATACATAATATTCTCCAGATCCTAGCTACAATTAAAATGGATTAGTCTAATACAACTTCCTTCCATATAATCAATCAGGCCATGGATACACATGCCCTAATGATTCCAAATTATGTTTTACTGTAATATACTCCTTCCATGACAGCCATTTTTGGTGGTCCCCACTGTCCTCTGTGAACATTTCAAAGATGTCCCCAAGTTCAACAAGACTGGGACCTCTGTGATAATCAGATGTCAGAGGTCTACAATGCAGATCTCCAATATATTTGGTGGAAACATTATGAAAGAAGACCTATATCAGCACAATTTGCTTCTGTTGCAAAAGCTGACTGAAGTGATTGGATAAGCAGCTTCATCACTTCTGACTCTCACTACTCCATTATGGCTGAACTCTGCTTCAGCTTTCTAAACCGGACAGACAAAAGAAAATTAACAGAAGTGAAGGATTTGATTTTCTTTAAGTGAATCACTACATATGGGACTTTTAATTCCTCCCCAGTAGTTTTAAAATAAATGCAGAATACATTGGTAGACAAAATAGGTTACAAAACATCAGTTTAGGAATGATATACAGATATTTAGCATGTATATAGTATATTTCTAATGGTTAACAGAGATAATCTTAGTAACTAGGATTTGTCTTTCCCTGTTCCCTTTTTGCTTCCAGATAGCTTCAGCACCTTCAAGTGACCTGTTCTCCAGCCTGGAATAGTGATTTCTATTTAAAGTAGCCCATTGACCCAGAAGATACATAATGCAGTAACTATACAATGTTCCATGCTTTTTCAAAACATATATTGGATAGGGCTGGTTCCAAGTGATTAAAGGAAAAATATTAAAATGTGAAATATTAGTAGATTTCTCACAAACTATACCATTGGGGTAAAAATGAGATGAAAATGTTCAGACATATTTCTAAGTTTTGCTGCTCAAAAGACCTTCACAGATCATGGGTTCCACCCTACTTTTATTTTGTTAAGAAGACTTGCTCAGTCAGATGTGGCTTTCCTCAGTATTTACAACAGTAGCTCTTAACCTTTCATCCACTATTGCTCACCAAATGTGAAGCTTTTATCATCCAATGCTCCCTAAACCACATGTAAAAATTGGGACCTAAAAACAGCATCTCAGACAAGGCAGCTTTATATAGGAGTATTTATGACATAGGAATACAATGCACAGATCTCAGGCATACGTTCTCTACTTAGACATGCATGTGTGTCTTTAATGAAATCTGATTAGTCTTGTGCATGGAAGAATATGTTGTTGTTATTTTCCGCAGGCAAGGAAGAGGTATTCCAATTTGATTTCTGTTTGCTACTTTTTTAAAGGCCTGGGGAAGAATTCTAGGATTGAGGATTTTATTTTCAAGCTGAGTGGTACATAAAACAACTCTACTTCACTGGTTGTCAGAAATCATTGCAAGTGGGGAGAAGGGGCTGCCTAAAATCCCCAATCCCCCATTCTTAATGCCCTCTAAGATTTGTAGATCACCCTCTGCAGGGCCCTACTGCCCTAGTTAAGAATTACTGGACTATATACTACAAAACCAACAAAAGCCTTAACTACACTTTACCATTCCCTATGGCTACTATTACGGCAATTTTGCATTTCCTTTTTTCTAATGGGGTTTCTTTTTTTCTAATGCTATTAGAGTTTTTAACTCAATGGTGATTTCACAACTTTTGTGTGGTGTCCGTTATATGTATGGATTTCTGCTGTAGACAGTTCTATAAATAGAGGACATTCCTCGTTGCTTCGGGCAATCGGAGGGCTCCCCAGGTGCATTTTGTCATTGGCCCGTTGTTATGAATTTGGTCTTAGCTCTACAGAAGCCTGTGCCTGGGTACGTGCCTTTAATTTTTGATTTTGGTTGAATCTGCATTTGTCTTTCCCACCAGTGTCCCAGCTGTCTACATTTGGTGTTGTTTTCACACCTCAAGAGTGCTAGCATACTTTTGCATGTCCACATAAGCTTTTCGTCCTTTCGGGGAGGCTCCACTGTCATTGCACATCTGCACTGCTTTAAAAGAATCTTCTCCAAACAACATTCAAACAAGCATAGAGAAAGATGGCGTCACAGCAGCATGAAACTAATTTAAAAATGCAAATGCAGATTCAACCTTCATCTATTTTGAGGCCCCTGAGGGTAGCTTGGTAAGCCTAACCCTCAGGGGCTCTTATAAGGCTCCCTGGCTCCAGGTTTTTGAACATAAGTAATCTCTTGTAAAGGTGGAGGATCTTTTTTCTTCCTCTATAAATCGATACCAAAAAACATGTGGCCAAATTGATTTATGCCAGAGCCAAGAGTCATATTTATTTTGATGCTCAGAGTCAGAGAGAGGGCATGTTCTCTACTTGCCTTGGGTCTTCCGTCTAATGGTAAATTCTCTTATTTAGATTATTTGGTTAGCCCAAAGTTTTGTAGGATCTTCATGCACTCACAATTTAACTGCCCCTTTTCAATGGTATTGCTGGGTCGTCTGCTAAGGATCCCCTTTTCAGACCAGTGATGTCCCTGCCCCCTCCAGTCAGTGGACTGGCCCAGATCCAGCCACGCGGGGGGAACCCTGCCCCCAAAGTGCCTGGATCAGGCCAATGTGCCTGGCACAATGACACCACCCGGAGGTGACGTCATCGTGCGGGCATGTCGCTGGAGGGAGACACTCTAACATTCGGCTTGAAGACTCTATGGTATCATAGAGTTTCTAACCAAATGCTAGAGCGTCCCCCTGGCAACATGCCTAGTGCAATGATGTCACTTCTGGGTGATGTCACTGCGGTGAGCACCAGAAGATCCTAGGAGAGGAGCTCCCCCCCCCCACCAGCAAAAGGTAGGGACCTGGCAACCCTAATACAGCAGATGGCTTTGAGCTGTTAGAATTATGCAAATAAGCATGGTTGGTGAGCAGGGCTAGACAACGTTGCTTTGTATGAGAATTGTTCCATATTTTATTGTGGGGAGTACGTTCATCATCCTAATCAACAGAAATGAGTGTCCCCAAATCACTGGGGTCAAGGGCTTTATCATTCTATCAGAAGGCTGGTATTCATATAAAAACATAGGCTCTACCTTTTATTCTTTATCAGGTACAAATATTTTCTGATCCTTTTCCCTTGGTAAACCACTTTTTATCCCTTTCTGGCTTGTAAGGATGCCTCATTAAAGTATTTGTATGTCAAGAAACTGGCTTTCTAACCGCTTCCTCACCTTTCAAATTTTGCTTTTAAAAGTTTGGTTCAAGCTTGTAGCATAGCAAATTCATAGGAGCTTCTCTCTCTGAGAACTTGAGGTCATGCTGACTGCAGTTTCAGAGGAGGTGGAAGTTAGACATGGGTGTCAATGAAGTCATGGGGCCTACAGGATTTCAAGGCCAGAACCCAGATGGAGCTCTGCCCTCGCACTGCATCTCGTTAGCACATGGAAGCCTGAGCAAGGGAGGGTGATTTGCTTAATTAGGCCTATGCACAGCTGTATATACAGCCTCAGCGTCTAGTCATGCCAGCCACATGACCATAGAAACAGCTTCGGACAGCACTGGCTCTTTGGCTTGGAAATGGAGATGAGTCAGATTCAACTGGCTTTTGAGCAAGGGAAACCTTTACCTTTACTTACAGCTGCAGAGTATGTTGCCTCATGACTAGCAGCACAACTGATTGGTCAGATCACCTGCTTAGGAATACATCTGATTGGTCAACTAGGATCATGCTAACTACCAGCAGTTTGGCATAAAGGAATAACTTCTAGTTGGTACCTTCTTTTGGGTCACTTCATGACTCTAGGTTGAGGTCTTGTGTGGCTGGGAGACCTGCCATTTGGACTTTGAAACTCTGTCTCAGTCTGGTCAGGTATCATCTGGATTAGAGAAGCAAAGCTTATAAATTACCTATTTAGCTCTTATTTTATTCCTTGCTGTTCCTTGCTTTTATATTTGTATATTCCAGTACATTTCTCTTTTAATTATATTTTGTGGTGTTCTTTAGGTTTTGGGGCTTCAATTGACTATAGCTGCCACAGTAATTATTTTGTGGAACTCAGCATGCAAGTGTCCCACCTTGCAGGGCTGACTTCTTGATTAAGACTCTAGGGCTAGAGACTGTCTCTTGGTACTGGTGGTGGCTAGTTAGCCTGGGGCAAGGCAATTCACCTCCAAGCCTTTTTGGTGATTGTTCTTGCCTAACCTGTCAGTGACCCCTAATAAGAATTGTGACACCATCTAGAAAGAGGTCCAGACCTCCCGTTTCCCTCTCTAGAAGTGCAATCTCTGGAGGGCTGGATTAATCTTGCATTTAATACAGATCCAGTTCAGATCATGAACATAATCACTAAGTCACTATGTTGTGGGCAACCTGCCATTTTACACCTTGCTGCTTCTGCAATGTTTTTGACCGTGACAATATATTATAGAATTGTGTTTGTTAAAGAAACCTTTAACAGTGGGGGGGGGGGGGGACACACACCTCCTCTTGGTTTTTAAATAAATGGAGAAATGTTTTCAGGAACCCTCAGAAATGCACAAATAGGTATGGGGGGGCAGTTAGGAAATGATCTCTGGTAAGAGAACTGTATTGTAACAAACATGCCCTCAGTTTGCACCTGTGACACAGTGAAGCATATGTAAATTACCCCAATAGAAGCCTATTCACACTACCTTTTGTTCCAGAATGTATAATTTAGTTTATCATGGCATCAATCATGTAATATACAACCACCCCCATTATAGCCATACTCAGAAATTGCTGCCACTGTTGGGAATAGAAAAATACCTCACCCAATGACTTCAGAAGAACATGAAGTTGAACTACACATTATTGAGGAACAGGAAAATGAAGAAGGGCTTTTCTGACTAGAAGAATGGATTACACTTCCCCCACTTCCAGAAGTAAAGCACAGGTGTATATGTGGGGGGTAAAGAGGCACACCTACAGGGTAGCAGATCTACTACCCTACATCAGATCCTCTCTCAAGAGGTTTCAGCCAACTCCAGGCAGTCTTGCTGCTTCTCTTGGTCTCTTCCAGAATCTAAGCTCCTGTTTCTTCTCTCCCAAACTCCCTTCAGCTGAAGGGGTGTGTGTCACCTCTTCCAAACTCTCATGGATGCATCAGAAAAGTCAGATAACTATTTCCTAATAACTGGTTCCCACTGAAAAACCATCCAGTCATTAACATTACCATCATTCATAATAGACTCTGACTCTGTCATTACCACCCCCCATAGGACTAGATGCCAAACTCAAGTATTTAGAAGTCAACCACTAGCTTCATCTCTGGCCCCCTCTTCCACCACCATGGGTAACTTGGCAGTGGAAAAATTACAGGTGTGACCCCTGAGCATCTGAGTGGGGGTGCTAGCCCTTCCTCTTACTTTCATGTGATGCTTTGAAGAATGTAAGATCATCAAGAGATTCCTGCTGGATCAGACTAACCGTCTGTTTTTTAAGCATCCTTTCCCCCTGCAGTAGGACGTCCACATGCAAGGCATGAAGGCAACTGTCTTGCCCATGATGTACTGACAGATACCTAAGGCACACTAAATCAGGCAAGAATTAAAGGGAAATGTTTTATTTATGAAATCTTGAGTTAAACAAACATTATAACTTGTAGACAATACAAAAATAAGAGATAGTCTTGCTTCTGACAGCCAAAGTGCAGTAGTGTAAGTCACATGATACATATACAAAATTATTATTAAAAATAACAAAGCACCAGTTTCTTACAAAATATCATTTTAGTGTACAAAAAAGAAGCTTGCCAATTCAATAATTTAGTTGTAAATTTAGCATGTGTTAATAACAGCTAATGGCTACTGTTGTGGCAAGCCCTCACCAAGGAGCTGAATGGTGAGTGTGTAATTTTTTTCTGTCTGTACCACTAACAAGCTTTTGAAAATGCCTGTGGACACAGGCCTGAAGAAGACCGGTAAGTTGCAGTAGTGATGACATCTGCAAGAGACAAGTTCACAAAAATCAGATACACTCTATTCTTAAGCGGCTTCAGGTTTGACTGAGATGTCTGGCAAAAGCAATATTAATACAGCACCTGCTAGCTACATCATCCTTTCTGGAGTTCAGTATAGTTGCTCTGCCCACAATGATAGCAAGAAGTTATCTTACTAACTGGCCAGAGCATTGCAGCCTATTGTCATTGGCACTGAATGGCAGGAGGCTTGGAAAAGGCAGCTGTTATTAACTGTACTAGCACAACCAAAAGAACCAAGTTCGGAGCTAGGCCATGTTTCCTTTATTGAGACAGCCTTCCATAAGCAGAATGGAAACAGCAGTCAGTGTTGTTTGAAATGGGCAGACCAAACAGAATATTCTTCCCCCACTGACTGTTTCTATATGGCTAAAGTGGAACCAAGAGGGGTGCTGATTGTAGAAGCTGTCTGCTCCACCAGGACAGCTAAAACAAAGACAACATCTTCCCTCCTTCTCTCTTGAACTGAGGAACATGGTTAAGATGTAAAGGTTGTAAATAGAAAAGTAGTGGCTTGGGAATCTCCACAATTTCCTGAAACAACTCCTTCCTCCTTTGTGTTCTTTCCTTTAATCTCCCTCTTTTTTCTGTTTTTCTATTATGTAGTACTGTTTGCAAAAGGTAAAGTTCATTATGCTGGAAAACATAAGAAAACAGTGCACCAATAGTTAAAGTTGTAGCACCTAAACTGCATAATTCTCCAATAAATTTTAGTGTGAGTTTAGTGTGCGTTCCTCCTCAATGGGGACCCAAAGCTGCGTATAAAATTATTCTCTGCTCCTCCACTTTACCTAAACATCAACCTAGTAGGTTAGGCTGAAAGAGAGTGGACAGTAGCCACATTCAGTGCATCTCTAGTCTGGACAGTCTGCTCCGTAATGTGCCAGCCATATGGAACAAGCCTTGCCCCACCCTTGTTCTTACAGATGCACTTTAATACAGCCCCTTTAGACTGAGTTGGTGCTTCAATCAGCTTCCCACCTGGCTCTGCGTTGTGCCAGGGGAGGGGGTCAGATTGGCTCGGCTCTCCTCCTCCTCACCTACTAACCACGGGGCTCAGAGTCTCCTCCAGGCTCCACTGCAACTCTGAAAATCAGACTTCATAAATTGCAGCTATGCAGGTTATAGCTGTACTTCACGCCTTTAATGCCCATTTTGCAAGTGTGGATTTTAAGGGCACAATCAAATACAGTTAGATCACTATTAAACCACATTAAATGTACTAAGCTGAACATCTTTAGTTGTCTCATGGAAATTATAGAATCTAGTTTACCTGTTTATGGAGTTGAATCTATGATGCCAGCTCAAATGTCTAGGATTAAGTGACTGTACCTCACTGAATTGGCTATGCTAAGGATTCTCTCTCACACATACACATTATAAAATTGCGAGGGAAATATTAATTTCCCCCCTGAGAGTTATATGTTACATTATATGTTCAACAAAGAAGGTTGAATTCAAAATATGACAATGGAAAGAAGTTTTTGGAAATGGTCTTTGTCTCTCCCCACACACTTGCAGTTCACTAAGCCCCAGAAAATTCTGATCCTAGTGGTCAGAGGAACCTTGTAATGAATAATGGGCAGGAAAGTGTGTGGGTGTGGAAAGTAATCAGCAGAAACTGCACCCTCCCCTTCTGCTAGCTGCTGTTATGTTGGCAGAACAGCACTTTGGGATCAAGTGTATTTGTATGACAGACAGCTAACTAACTAACTAGGTAACCACAATGGGACACAGCTTACGATTACATGTATGTGTATATGTTTGCTACCACCAGGGTGTGAAACCACCTTGACTATGCGAAGGAAAAATGAATTACATTTAATAAAGGAGGAAACAAGTGCTGTATTTAAATTCTGAACTCTGGCAGTAAGTCTTTCATATACCCATATGAAACTATTAGTGCATTGCTCCAGAACGAAATTTAACGGCACTAGCTATTAACTCCACAATACAAAGGCTTTATCATTAAGCAAACTAGTACTTCCATTTACAAGATCCAGCTTCAGAACAATGAAACAACTCACCTTAAGTTATAATGAGAATGCTTGATGTAAAAAGGCTCCCTGGGTTTTAAAAATTTCAGCTGCAATTTAATAAGAAACTGTTTAGAAAAAGCATGTTATTTTATTTGTGATAAACAGGGTTCTTTTAATGGAAATCAGGTATATACCTCCTTATACTAGATTTCAACAAAAAGATAACAGATGTAGGTTTAAATGAAAGGTTTAGTCATCAAACCACAATACAGGTTCCAAAATAAATGGATAAAATCTTAATCCAACATTTGGTTTTAATAAACGCTATAGTTTTTCAGATGAAACTTGCAAAAATTCTGGTAGACAAATGAACATATCATGCAATACTGATACAAATATAAGGCCTAGTTAAGGTCAAGCATTAAGTGTGTTGCAGATAATTATTAATATCTTATATTCTAACAGAGAACTTGGGATAACTTTGGATACTTAAATCTGGTGACTGGAGCTGTGAATGGGCAAGACAGATCATTCTACAAACCTGAAAAGGGTCCCAGGTTTGCAGAAAAATGTGAAATCTAAAAAAAACCCCAAAACAAAACACTGGGCAGCTTTAAAAATCCGAAAATGATAAAAGCAGTGCCTGTAGCTTTAAGCAACGGATTCCCTCAGTGGCTGTTGCTAGGCAACCACAGCATTCCAAGCTTGGCTCTGTCAGTAAAAGGCAAGGGGAGCACCATTTCCAGGCCTATTTTGGCCTTTGAGGGAGAACTCAATGGGGCCAGGCCTGGCTAGAGTTGCCAATTCTAGGTTGGAAAATTGGTGGCGATGTTGTGAAGGGGTGTTAGGGTTTTGGGAGAGGAGAAGAGAGGCTTCCGCATGATATAATGCCACAGAGTCCACCCTCCAAAGTAGCCACTTTCTCCAGGGGGACAGATGTATGGAGTTCCGTTGTAGTACTGGGAGATCTCCAGGCCCCACTTGGGGGTTAGCAACCCTACTGACAGCAACCTTTGGATGACTTGATGCCACCTGACTTGCATGACTCAAGTAGGCCTGGCTGGTTGCTACTATTCAACAGCAGCCAACCTAAGAAAGCCAGTGTGGTGTAGTGGGCAGAGCTTCAGAATCAGGTTCAGATCCCCATCTTGCTGTGCAAGCTCACTGGGTGGTTTTGGACCAGTCACATACTTGCAGCCTAACCTACCTCACAGGGCTGTTGTGTGTATAAAAAAGACAAAAAGAGAATAATGTAAGCTGCTTTCGTCCCCACTGTGGAGAAAGGTGGTATAAAATGAAGTAGATGAAAAATAATTATGCGAAGGGTGGGAGGCAGATAAAAGGTAGGTTGGAGAATGGCTGAGGAGAGAATGAGGCAGGGAGAGGAAAGAGGGATTGCTAAAAGAGGGAAAGGTTAGGAAATTCCTAGAAATTTGGGGTGGGAGAGCTTGGGGAAGGTGGGGTTTGAGGAGGGTAGGGACCTAAGGGGTATAATGCCAAAGACTCCACCCTCCAAGGCATCCATTTCCTCCAGGGGAACTAGGGTTGCCGAACTCCAGGTGAGGACTGGAGACCACTCGGAAGTACAACTGCTTTCCAGATGACAGAGATCTGTTTCCCAGGAGAAAATGGCTGCTTTGGAGGGTGGACTCTATGGCACTGAACCCCACTGAGGTCCCTGTACTCTCAAGGCTCCACCCCTAAATCTCCAGGGATTTCCCAACCTTGATCTGGCAATCCTAAAGGGAACTGATCTCTGTAGTTGGGAGATCTGTTGTGATTCTAGATATCCAGCTGCTACCTGAAAGTGAGCAACCCTAGAAGGAGAGAAGGAAGCAGGAAAAGGGGAGAAACTATGGGGGCTTTCAGAAAAGGGAAAACAGTAGGAGAGGAGGAAGTGAGATGCCCCTTCCAAGTCCTTGCGGACTCCCCTCTTGTATAAATAAATTATGAAACAATATTTAAGATCAAAATGGCATAGTGACTTCAAGTATAAAAAACTAACATACCATGGTTGAAGAACTGGAATAATTTCGCATGCAGATTTTCAACATGCTTGATTCACCAACCCTTGTTGGAGGAAATGTATTAACACCATCTTGGGCGTATACTCCTTCCCTGCTTTTGAAAGAGATGGACATATCAGCACCACAAGAGCTACTAAGCCACCTCACTACTTAATGTTCAATGTCTTATCAAAACCTATTTCACAAACATCTTGAAATACTGATATAGTGGGTTCCTGGATGTTCTACTACTGTTGCCACAATTTTATACTTCTAATGATCAAAGAAAACAGAGTTGCATTATCTGTAACTATTGTTCATCAACATCTTCTGTGCAGACACACTTTGGGACTGCACTTGCACAGGTTGGCTACAGATAGATTTTTCCAGATAAAAAGCCCTCTGAGGGCGCCCCTCCCCCTCAGGAGCCAATGCAAATGGTCTTTCCTGCCCAAACCATCATGTGCTCCGGAGGCAGCGTGCCCTCCTTCCCTCAGTTCCTGTCGGGCTGCCACAAGCAAACACACTACTAGGCGCAGAATGTGAGAGCTAATGGCTGGGCAGGAGAGAGAAAATGTGTGTCTGCACAGAAGATGTCAATGAACAACAGTTACAGGTAAGTGTATTTTCCTCACAGGTAAGTGCAACTCTGTTTTCATCTTCCGTCTTCAATGCAGCCCCACATTGGGACATTAGCAACCTACTAACCAAAGGAGGTGGGGTGAGGGTCTCACTACACATCCGCATCTCTCCTCGCTTGCAGATCCAATGCTTAATGAACATGTCTTCCACTGACCACGTAGCAGCTTTACAGATGTCCACCAGGGGAATCTTCCTATGGAACCAAGCTGAGGAACCTTGTGCTCTCATGGAATGCGCCTCAACTTCTAATGGACACCATTGACCAGCTGCCTCACATCAGGAATGAATGGTAGCTATGACCCACCTAGAGAGGGACTGAGAAGAGGCAACTCTCCCCTTCTTTGGGCCCCAGTAACAAATGAACAAGGCTGTATCCACGTGAAATGGCTTTATCCTCATAATGTACCATAATAAAGCCTTTCTAACATCCAAAGTGTAAGTGCTTTCTCAGCCCTAGAATCTGGGGGTGGAAAGAACAGTGGTAGTACAACCTCCTGTGCCAGGTGAAACTTAGAAACTACCTTTGGAAGGAAATTAAAACTAGGGTGAAGCACTGCCTTCTCATCGAAAGCTTTTAAGAATAGGGGGTTCACCTTCAGGGCTGGTAACTTGCTCACTCTCCTGACCGATGTAACAGCCATGAGGAAACCTACCTTTCTGGAGAGCAAGGCCAGTGGGCATGAAGCCAAAGGCTCGAGGGGTGGCTTCATTAAAAGAGCCA
>NW_015172097.1:145056-209717 GCF_001447785.1 Gekko japonicus
GGGGGGGAAATACATTGAGAAAGCCTTTAAAGAAGTGCTGTGACAGCTTATGGCCAAAGAGGGATGACCCTCCTACACTCTCATGATATGCTGAAATGGCAGCTAAGTGTATCTTTACGGATGAAACAGCTAACCCTTCAGAAGACAGGGAAAGCAAATACTCCAACACAGTGAGTAAGGGACAGATAAGAGGTGACAATCCCTTGGACTGGACCCAAGGCTCACTGAACCCACTTACTAGAATAGGAATACTTGGTGGAGGGTTTCCTAGCCTGAACTAGGATATTGCATGCCTCAAGTGAGAACTGCAACCCTATGGGTGTATTTTCCTCACCGTAAGATGCAAGTGGGCCAAATCGTAATGCAGGATAGGTCCCCTTACCAACAAATCCAGGATTGGGGGGGAGAGTGGGATGTACTCCAACTAAGCAAGGCGGACAAATCTGGAGAACCAAATTTGGTGAGGCCAAATAGGGGCTATCACGATACAGACTCTGAACTGTATCAGCTATCAGCTGAGGGGAAAGGGAGGGAAGGTGTAAACAGGGGTCCCAACCTTTGGATCTGAAGCACATTCCCCAATGAAACTGGATAACTGTCAGCAAGAGACCAGAACTATGGTGCCTTCCTCATCTCAGATGTGATGAACAGGTCACCTGAGGAGTACCTCATTTTTTGAAAACTCCCTGGAGATACTTGGGTTGAATTGACCATTCATGGTTGGTGAAGTAAATACTGCTGAGGTTGTTGGCCTTGATATTCAGGATCCCTGTTATAGAAATAGCCCTGGGAGACATGTTGATACATGCTGCCACCTTCCAAACAGCAATAGCTTCCATACACAACCTCTGGGGCCCTGTACCCCTGTTTGCTGAGGTATTACATGGTGGACATATTGTCTGTTTGAACAAGTACCCTCTTGTCCTGGAGAATATATGCAAAGAAGGTTAGGACAAACCTGACTGCATGGAGCTCAAGGATATTGATATAGAGACTGCAACTGAGCTCCGAACTCCTGCCCTGAACAAAAAATCCTTCACAGTGCACACCCCAGCCCATAAGGGAGCATCAGTAGTGAGGGTGCCCTGAGGAACCCAAATCCTGAATGGGACCCCCACAAAAAGATTGGCATGCTCCGTCCACCTGGTAAAATGGCTCTGGAGATGGAGAAGCAGCACCTAGGTGAATGCTGTGATGAGTCAAAACTCCTAAGAAATCAAAGCTGGAGACCACACATGTGCAATCTGGACTGGGAAACGACAGCTGTGGTTGATGCCATAAGGCCTGGTAGGCACTGTATGGCCCTTGACTTCCATCTCTTTCATGGGAAGGCACATGCCATAGCCTTAATGGAGTTACCCCTTTCTGCAGGTAAAAAGGCCTGCAGGGAATCTAATGACACTGAATCTGGTGGGAAGGTTCCAAGTAGGATTTGTCCCAATTGATCATTAGGTCCAAACTTGCATGTGGAAAGGATTATACCCAGATGAGCCATAAGGAGCTCCTGTGAGTGGGCTAGTACAAGCCAATCATTGAAATAGGGGTACAATCCTGAGACCTCAAATGAGCCCCAACAGCCATACACTTAGTGAAGACCCTAGGGGTGGTGGCAAGGCCAAAAGGCAAAACTGAGTACTGAAAAATTTCTGAACCTTGCCTAAAGCGAAGATACTTCCTGTATGAGGGATGAATGGAAAAATGAAAGTAGGTGTCTTTAAGGTCCAACACAGTGAACCAGGAGTTGGGGGTGAGCAGCTTGACAATGGATGAAAAAGAAACCATTCTGAATTTAGAAACCTTCAAAAACCTGTTTAATTTCTTAAATCAAGAATTGGCCTACGGCCGCCATTTTTTATCCACCAGAAAAAACCTGGAGTAGAAACCACCTGAGTGTAGGCTCAAGGGAACCCTCTCAACTGCCGCCTTTCACAGGAGTTCATTCAGTTGCAGTCAGAGCTCTGGGTATGGGTTATCCATCACCACTGATGCGGGAAAGTAAAGGGGAAGGCAAGTAAACTCCAGGAAATAATAACGAACATTTGACAGAACCCAAACATCAGAACAAATAGAACACCATGCCCCATAAAAACAAACTAATGTATCCCTAATACAGGAACCTTAGGCATTTAAGGGGCTAGTCAGAAGTTTTGCGCTTGCTGACTCTGCTCCCTAGGGGGAAACTGTTGATCCATGGCTCTGGGTCTCAGGGTGCCAGTTTGGTGTAGTGGTTAAGTGCGTGGACTCTAATCTGGGAGAACCGGGTTTGATTCCCCACTCCTCCATAGTTCTGTCAGGGCTGTTCTTGAAAAGAGCAGTTTCTGTCAGAGCTCTCTCAGCCCCACCTACCTCACAGGTTGTTTGTTGTGGGGACAGGATGGGAAAAGAGTCTGTAAGCCACTCTGAGACTCAGAGTGAAGGGTGGGGTATAAATACAATCTCTTCTCTTCTTTCTCCTTTGGAAGGAGGACAGCTGATACTGGTGCTGAGGATACTGGTATGGCACCTGCTGTTGCCTTGGGCTCTTACAGAAGGGAGTTGCAAAACCATGCTGCCGGGGGGGGGGGAGCACTGTCTCGGGGCGGAAGGTGGAGAAAAGATGCTAAGAGACTTTGTGGTTTGACAATTCTTCTTAATAGTAGAGAGGAACTTGTTTGTGGTCTATGAAAAAAGGCTAGAAAGGGGAGTTCCTCAACTCTGCAGCGTATCTCTAATGGGAGAGCAGTTGAGCAAAACCAGGAGCGCCAGCTCATGACAATAGCTGAGGCCACTGATCTTGGAACTATGTCTGCAGCATGTCTGCTTGCATTTATTTCCTGTTTGGAAAGCCTAATAGACTGGATCAACTCGGCTGAACCTTTAGCTCCTAAAGTAAAGTGTCCAAGTACTGTGACAAGTTTTCCCATAGGAAGAGTTAGTAGACACCCATAATAGTTTGGTAATTTGCAATCCTGAAATTCAGGGCTGCCAAGGTATACTATTTTATACCTAACAAATCCAAGTGTTGACTCTGTCCAAAGAAGAGGAATGCTGACCAGGCTTCTGCTGCACCTGCATGTCCTCCATAACAAACGAGGAAGGAGGTGGATGTATCATCAGAAACTTGCATGAGTCTAGATTAATCTTATATAAATTTTCAAATCTGCAAGGGGTGGCTGGAGTGGATGTTGGCTTTTGCCAAATGGGCACTGTCAAATTGGTGAGGCCTTCCAAAACAGGGAACGTCCCTCTATCCAGTAAGTCCAGATACAGGGGGCTTGAAAACCTTATCCTTTGGCCTATTGTCAGACATGGAGATGTCAATGTTGAATGCTTTCAACATCCTGAGCATTTGCTCACTATAAAGCCTCAGGTATTTGTTGGGGGGAGACAAGCGTTGGATCCCCCACCTTCTTGTCTGGGGATGCTCCCAGAACTGTACTGGGATGCAACAGTCCCTACTTCCTCAAGGTCCACATCAGGTGGCACGAAAGGAGAATGGGCTTCCAAGTATTCAGGGTTAGGGTCTGGCGGAGCTACAAATGGGTGCTGCTGAGGATGGTGCTCGGGCCAATCCTGAAGTTATGCCAGAGACATATAATATGGAGGCCACTGAGTCAGGCCTGGTTGTTGCCATGACACGGCATAGTTGGTTCTGACTGCACTCACTGTCTTGCTGGAAGGGCAGAAAGTTCCTCTTTAGATCCAGACAAGGAATTGGCTGGGGAACTGAAGTGAGATGGAATGTGCAGAGGCATAAAAATAACATCTTGCTCCTCTGGGGACCACCTCAGTGAAGACAACGGATGTCTACGATGCTTGGCTGAACTGTCTTTCTCATGTTTTGTTTTCTTTCGTTTCTTGGTTGGCGGTCCTCACAAAGGATGAGCTGGGATCCATAGAGATGGGGACTGAGGACGTCTCAGGTCTGAGTTGGGGGTGACTGACGAGGACCTCTTAGTTGGGTGCAAAGCCTGTTCAGATGTAGGAACCGTTTGGACCAATTGAACAGATGGTGGTCTGGAATAGAACTCTCAGTGTTGGAACCGATGAGGCTGATAAGTTCAAAGGAGGCAGTTTTGAAGGTTCCAATGATGGAACTGACCTGGACGAGCCCGATGTCCACAGAGCCTTCTCCTAATGGGATGCTCTATCCAAACGGGCCTTAAGTGTGAAGCCCTGGCAAATCTTGCAAGCGACCATGTTATGTGATTCTCCCAAACAGATGAGACAAAGTTCATTCTCATCACTGTGGGTCATTTTTGTAGCATATTTCATGCATTTTTTAAAGAGTGCCTTGGACGCCATTTCATGACCACAAGTGGCAGGGTTAGAAAACCAAGAGTGGGTCAACAAGATTCACCTCATCTGGTCCAAGTGATCGCTTGTATGAGAAAGAGAAGAATCTCTTTCTGAAATGAGGCTAGGAGGGAAGAACTCTCAAAGAAAAAAAGACAATGTTCTAGAAAAACAACCTGAGTTGCTAAGCTGGGAAGCTCATAACCACACAGAGGCAAAAAAAAGAAAAGAATTGAGGGTGCCCTGCCTCCGGAGCATGTGACAGTTTGGACAGGAAACACTGTTTGTGTTGAGGGGGGCACCCTTAGCTGGAAAAATCTATTTGTGGCTGGCCTGCACAAGTGCAGTTCCAAAACAAATGATGAACTGGAAATTTTATAGAACTGGTGGACCAACCCGTCCCAAGCCCTGGAGACCATGGTGACAGGTCAATAAAGACCAACAACACACAAGTGCACATTAAGTTATGTTTTTCATAGTACCCCAGTGAATCGCCATCATATTTACATACCCAGCTTTGGGATCAGAGGTGTCAGGGTGATCTCTTCTTTGGGATGTAACTGGAACACTGACTTTTACTAAAGCAGATGAGGAAGCTTCGTTCTTTAAAGCTTCATTTTCTACAGTGCCCTGTTGCAAGAAATGTTCAAAATTAAACATTAGCATCAACTCCTCAACTGTCCTGCACATTTCACTGCAGTTTTTAACAAGCAATCACCCCAGTAGACCAACGTATCTGCATATGTGGGCAGTTAGTGGAAGACCTTCCCCATTATATTCTGGCCTGTCTTGTATACATAGAACCTAGGGCCAAAATTCTAGCTAAGATACTGACAGCCTTATACCCCCTGTCTGATTATGATAAGATGACCCTTATATGCTCTCAGATGAGGACCCCTTCATCTCTTCAAGATTAGCTCTCTTTGCCGTGGCCACGAGAAAAATTAGAGCAAAGAAATCAAATAGTACCATTGCAACTGAGTGTTCTTAAAAGGTCTTATCGGATTTAAATATTATAGGCTGAGGTAGTTTTAACAGGTTTTATACATTTTATAGAGGCTGAATTTTTTTCTCTCTTTTATCCGATGTTATGTACAAACTCTCGGAGAGTGTTTGATATTGTGAAGGCCTATGGCCACATACAATACAGTGATTCTGACTCTGAACAAGCAATCAAATTTAAATTCACTGGCTTCTTAATACTACGTTTTCCCTTATTATCTTTAATAATTCTCAGCATCGAAGAGAAGCATTAACAGATTAACATACTGCTTACAAAGTGTTGTGAGCTTAGAAGGTTCATTGTCCTCCAAACTTAAAGTTTGAAAAACTGCTACCACCACTCTGTTCTGGTAAAGACTCCCCACCCCTCAATTTGGGATGTAATTGCCTTCAGGGGCACTCCGGCTTTACTACATCAATCCTTAAGAATTAATCTATTGTTTAAGCAGAGTTACCTTAAATGCTAATAACTGGGTATTAATTAGTACAGTACTAGAATGAAACACTTGATCTACCACCTTCACTGGTGTACTCTTGTGAGTACTCTTTCTGTCCTTTTCACACGGGAAGAGGCTGTGCTGAAGATCTAATACAAACCTTTTGTTTCTAATGGGAGGCAGATCCCCAGGTACATTGGCACGGAAGTAAATGAATGTTCCCTCTGTTTAACTAAAATTTATTTAAATAGAGGATGATGCCTCGATTATGTACATGATGGCATACTCTACAGTCTGTCCACAATTCATGCTTTAATGAGATTGGTTACGGTTTCTCAGGAGCATCATGGCCTCAACATGTGTGGGAAAGGATACTCTCCAATCCATAGATGAAAATAAATCCATATTCCAATGTTTCATTTTCCACTGGTGGAGTAGGATATATTTGTGATGGATGTTGAAAAACTATGCTATCCTGTGTGTGAAATGCTTGAGAAGCCTATGGGAAAGAATTTGCTGGGAGTACCTGCTTGTTGAATGTGGCTTCAGCCAAAGTTTCCAGCTTGTAGTATCTCGTGACAGTGTAAGAAGTGGACTAAGTAACTGCCCTATAAATCTTCTCGGGGGGGGGAGGGTTGTGGAAAAGGGTGTTGAGATTGCTGCCTCTCTAGCTGAGTGGGAAGAAATACAGGAAATACAGTTTTCATTCAACTGGTTATTTTATTCAGCTGGTTCAGGAGACATTCCTCCCCATAGTTGAACGGTAAAATGACACAAAATGGGCATCTGAGGATTAGAAAGTCACCATGTGTTGATGTAATTTTCAATGGCTCCACATACATCCAATTTGTGTCATTCCCTTTTGTAGTTTTGGAGAAGGCAGAACAAAAGCACTAGGCTCTTGGAAAGGACAAATGCATGTTGGGGTTGACAAGGAGGTTGCTTCATAATACCAGAGTCCCTCTGGAAGATGTACAATGCCTTTCTTAGGGAACGAAAAGGTTGCCTGCATATGTAACTGATATTCTTCAAATGGTCATCTGCCCAGCCACACTGATGGAATAAAGCATGCATAGATTCGAATCAGAGAAACTTCTAGAGCTAAGATTAAAAGATGGTGCTTGGGTGGCTATCATAGGAGGGCTAGGGCAGGCTGCAGTCCTGAGAAAATGTCGGTTGTCAGAACGAAGGGGAGGGGATGCCTTGCTTGAACTTTCTGACAGAAGAGTGAGCAGCAGCCTGTCTTTTAAGGGTATTCAGATCAAGTCCTTGCTGTTATGGAAGATATATGGAATTTCCAGACGGTTTCAGGTCAAGAAACCCGTACATGTATGATGACACCACCTAGTAAATGCTTTCCAAATCACAGATCTTATCTGTTGAGGGTCTCCAGAACGCCAGTAGTGTGCTGACAACTGATCTTCAGTGACCAAGACTTTCCAGGTCCTTCTGCTCAGCCGCCAGGTGAAACGGTCAGCCTGGGCTGATATTTCTGACTTAAGCCTATTTACTTTGCCCCAGAAACATTATAGACACCTCCAACAACTGAGCCTGATTATATCTAAACAGGCATGTCTGTTCACCTGCATAGCTCTACTGTCATGCCCCCGAGATGTAAGGTGCTTTGAAGAGCACCAAGGAGTTCCTGGGATCCTGACAGCTGCTTGTTTCCCCATGGAATAGAGCCATAAAATGCACCAAGAGATCAGGGAGAGCATATATATATTTCTGCAGAAAGATAACCATGTGCTCTACCTGCCAGGGAGGGCAAGATGGATAGCTGTTGTAAAACATGGTCTGGGTACTGAGATGTGTTGTGATTGGAATCACTCTGGGTTGATTGGGGTTCACCTTCCCATGTGGGAGTGAGCTCCCTAAATGTGGATTGGGTAGAGGCTTCCTGCCAACCAAGGCAGAAAGGGTTAAAAGACTGGTAATGTCCATTAGTCTTTGTTCAAATGCTGGAGGTCGGACTCTCCTGCATGGAGCAGAAGGGTGGGGGATGGGGTCAGGATGTGCATTTGTTCCACAGGCATCCATGGAGGGATGTTGGAGGTAAATCTTCTATATTGTTAAGTTTAGCTTAGTGTTATGTTTTCCTGTTCCTTTCATTACACCTGTAAGCCACCTGTAAACCATAAGAAGATTATTTTCCCCATCTTGTGCTCTAGCTTAATCTATAGCAATAAAGTTTTTCCTGTTTAAAGACAGCAGTGCTTCAGAGTCCTCCTCCTGTGCCTTACATCACTCATTCACTCTGAACATGCTTAAAAATGCGAACACAGGAGAAGGGCTGAAGTAACTGGAAAACTCTGCCCTTTGTACTTGCTCAGATGCAACCTTTACTAGTATCCCCCAAGTAACTGGTAACATGAAAGGATGGATCTTTAACTTGGGGTAGTGGCACAAGGAAGAGGAACATGGTTTACATGCACACAAACATCAACATGCATGTAAGCACACATAGACCCAGAGCAGGTTTATGACATGTACTACTTAGACATATGATATGTATAAACACGCAGCTGCCAGAATCCTTTAAAAAATTGGCAAAAAAACCCACATATATTATTTTTATAATTCAATACCTACTTTTTCTATTAACTTTCAATCTTGAATGAAAATGGAATGACATTAGCACCAAAAATATCTGTCATCATGAGGGTACTTTGGTTTTCTAGGAGGTTACCCAATTAGTGAATTACATTTAAACAGCAACAACCCCATAGCCTTCTCCCATTTATCCTTTAAAATGTTTATATTCTACCCATCCAAATACAGTACTTGAGGCAGCTTCTAATAGACTGCATTACTGAACATGTAGCAGCAACGATATAAGACAGCTAAAAACCAATCAGCAAGATAGCAGCTAAAAATCACAGCTAAAACCATGGAAGCACAGAGCAAGTAAAATGATGTGTGAAAATAATGCTAATCACATCTAAAAATATCACAAAATCTTAGGACTAGAATCATCAGTAAATGCTGGTTTCTTCATTCCATCTTAGCAGGGGATAAGAATGCAACCAACTGTGAATTTCATCCGACAAAACATAAGTTGTTCCTGTACTCACCACTCCAGAAAACTGAAGTCTGTGTTTGTCTTTCAGGTGAGGTTCATGAAGTGGGTGACATTCAAGATCCCAGAACTGAGAATAATCACCTCTGTCTCTTGGCAAAAAAGTGACAACAACCTAACAAGAAATAAATCAAGTCATATATTTACGTAAGTTTCTAGCGTTGTTCCAAACCTGACTGAACTGTATTTTTAATGAAAGCAGGCCTTTCTTCTGCCAGCACTACCCTAATCAGTAATCTCAGTAACACACTCCCACCCATGAAGCCAGGATTCAGAATCAAGATATAATATCCCTCTTAAATTTGTAGTTTGATCAATGAACCTGAAAGATCCATGCAGCCTAACATTTTCATCCTAACTCCTTCACTCTCTATTCCCTTTTAACATAATACCATATACCAAATTACAGAATCTGGCCCATGGAGTGCGGATCAAAGAACACAGAAACTGAGGCCTGGACAGACTGGGGGGATGTTTGTACAGACAAAAATCCAAAAATGAGAAATTAAACGGACACAATTTTTTAAAGCTTTATAAAAAGGTTACTTTGCAGGGAGAAAAATCTATTATTTTGGATTGTTGCACAATCTTGGCCACTATTTTGAGGGTTGCTTAGCAACTCCAAATACACCAGCAGGAGCAGCTGGAAGGTGCTGCTGTGACAGAACAGGTGGAAGGGACAAGGCAGTGGGGAAAGTGACAGAGAAACCAAGGCTGGGTGGTGTGAGGGGGCAGGAAAACACAGCAGAGGCTGGAGACAGGAGGAGGTGGCAGGAAGAGCAAGAGAGCTGGATGAGCCAGGCAGGAGGTGGCAACATGGGGGCAAACAAAGACAGAGCTGAGGGACAAAAAAGAGAGGGATGGGCTGGTGGTGGGAGGCAGTGTTCCCTCTAAGCTGAGTTAGTGTGAGCTAGCTCACAGTTCTTTAGCCTCCTGCTCACACATTTTTGTCTTAGCTCAGGAAGGATGGCTCCAGAGCAGACTAATCTATGCAGTAACCAAATTGCTCGCTCACAACTTTAATGTGGGTCTCCATTTGTGTGTTGTAATGATTAAATGCTAAGGGAAAAAAGACAACGTTGGAAGGGAAAGAATGACACTGAAATACTATTTAAGGAAAAGTCTACTGAAGGCAGAAGAGAAGGAGGATATCGTGAAACTAGAAGTTTACTTTTAAACAAGCAGCTGATTTGTAATATTCCTGGATGGCAACGTATGCTTCTTTTCAACCAGATCAAGAAGCATCTGCTAGCAGTCTGAGGCTCCTCATGCAAAAGGTCGAAAGACCAGTTGTGACTCTATTTCCACTTCACTGCACTTTCTGTTTCGTGTGGCCTTCAGTCCATGCAGGTTCTACTTCCATCAGCACTGACATTTAGAAGAAGGGAAGATCCACCTTCAGGGTTGCTTAGTATCCAATCCGTTATTTTTTAGTAGTTGGTGAAAGTGTTTCACTAACACAAAACTAGTACTTGTGAAATACAGTATATATAAGGCTAACTGTATATCCATGGAAAGAATATATTCCAACAAATGCTTTCCTCATCATTCGTACAGCCTCAATGCAAAGAAGATAAAGTTTCAGTAAGGATACTGAAAACCAGATGCAAATTCCAACTTAAGCCCTAGTGTCAGGACCCTTCCTTGTCCCCATGACAGGAATGCTCAAGTGGCATTGCTTGATTGTTTCTTCTGTCCAGATGATGAAAACTGTTACACCATTTGGATGCCAGATCACAGATTTAGGATTAAAGACCGGGTGCTGGGTGGCAGACGTCAAGGCCATGACCACATTCCCCCTAAAAATCAGATACCCTGTTCATGGGCAAGAAATACTATTTTGTTCAGGAGGAGGGGAGAAAGAACAAAAAAGGTAGAAAAACTCCCTACACACTAGTAGCTGTGTAAGACAAAGAACACAGACTGCAGGACAGGGGCATAAACAAATCAAATGGATTTGGGAGCCAACCGTTCTACCCAGGAAGATGCCTATACCATGTGTCCAAAGGCCACTGGCTCCCACCAGAGTGCTGAAGGGGTGCTGTGGGCCACCCTGTGGAGACACCAGAATTCCGCTTATACAGTTGCCTTGGCTCCTCCAGCTACACCACAGCACTTCGTTCAAATGGGGGAAAATTAAGTATACAATATTTTGAACAGAAGTGCCTGGCACATATTTGAATCAAAATAAGTCCTACTTGAGAAGACCCAAGAAATTATATGCTTTTACCACTATTCTTAATTTCTTTACAAAATGGAATCTTGAATACAAATGTGACTTATTTCACTCTGTTATCTGTTTGGCACACTAAGCTACTTTTCTTTGAAGCCAAACATAATGAAACAATGCAATGGTCAAAATATATACAACTTAGATCACTAGAATAATCTAGAATCAAGCAAACTTACTTTCTCTTTCCCACGAGCATCAAGCATACCGGAACTACATGAACACTGAAAAGCTGTATATGTAGCCCTGTAAACCTCTCCACTTCCACCTACACCCTAAAAAGAAATAATCATTTGTAAAGTTAGTTGTTTTGGTTAAAGAACTTTGGAACAATCACATCACAAGTGAATTACTTCTAACTGAATATATAATGAATTTCAGGAAAATGGTGTCAGTTTCAGTATCTATTCAGATAGCAAATAAAAAATTAGGGAATAAGAGTTTAAAAATTACATTCACAATCACTCCAGAGTATATTGAGTTAGCTGTGTATAATGCTTACCTGCCACAAACAGAATAATTCTAGATGGCACTCCAGACCAAAAAGAGGACTTGGCTGAACTAAGCAAGACCAGGTTCTAACAATTACTATTAAGAGTTATTTATAACTGTACTCCCTTTACTAGAAGCATGGATGACTTCAAGAGGGAATTAGATAAACATATGGAGCAGCAGAGGTCCATCAGTGGCTGTTAGCCACAAGGTATAGATAGGGACTCTCAGTCTGGGGCAAGTGATGCATTGTATTCTTAGTGCTGGGGGGGGGGCAACAGTGGGAGGGCTTCTAGTGTCCTGGTCCCACTGTTGGACCTCCTGATGGCACCTGGTATTTTTGGCCACTGTGTGAAAGAGGGTTAGACTGGATGGGCCATTGGTCTGATCCAACATTGGCTTTTCTTAAATTCTGCCATTTTGTGACTGGCTCCACCGCCTGTGGCAGAGATTTTGTGGTTGTGCCCACCACCCTGTGTCAGAATTCCAAAAGTGCCTGCAGGCTTTAAAAGGCCAAGGACCCATGAGCTAGTTTACAGGATTTTAAGCTGTTTCAGAGTCTTGTGCTCCATTCTGTTTCAAGGTCATTCTAGAAAGATGAGCTGCATGTTAACATCAGAGAGGTTCTGTTGAGAAGCATTTCAGGGTATGGTGGACATATTCTGAGCTTCCAAAGACAGTGTTCCTGCAATTGTCTACTCACCTTGACATAAGGGGGTGCAAAAGATGTCAAAAACCACTTAACATTTTCATTCCCACTATTTTCAAACTCTAGGAATTTCTCTGTAAGAAAATAATCAGATAATCATAGGCAAGTTATATAGTATGTACCTTTTGAAAATAACACCATAGAATGATATTCAAAGTTTGCTAATAATCCAAATAAGACTCTTCTTGAAAAAGCAATTATTTTGGGTTCTTCATTTTTGTATTTATAAATGCTTGTTACTGCATACTATGATGGAATTTATGACATTGTTTCAATTTACTGTACCACACAAGAAGAACAATTTACAAAGATCTCATGTAAACATCAGGCTAATCTAACTTTCAACTTCATTTTTATGCACTGCAAGATTAGGACACAAACATATTGTGCCATTGTTGTTGCCTTCATAAACCAAGCTAAATTTTTTATCAATAACCTAGAAACAGGAAAGGAACATCCACTCATTAGAGGATTCACTGTTACAAACTTAATTCCCTTATCTATATATTTGTGGGGAGGCATTCCTAGTGACATGGATGGCAGCCTGGAAGCTCTAACAGTGTTGTGGAATATCTGTTGCTTGATATGACTGCTCTTAATGCTCTCCTTCCATTGACCAGAAGCCATTCCACATCATGGTTTGAGAAGCTGGGGGGGAAAGCAATAGCATGAATGATGAGTGGAATGAGTAGCGAAAGACCTGAACCAAATCTAACAGACTGCAGGCTAGAGTTCATGTTAAAGCCAACTCTGCGGTGGAAAAGAAAGACTACTTATCATTGCATCTGCACAGTGTCTGCTTCAGAGTATTACTGAGTAGTTAAGGGCTTGCTCCATAATGGACTTCCAAGGATTTCACTTGGAGGCTTGCTGTGATTGTTGTGCAGGACAGTATCTGGTTGGACCCAAATGCCACATTAGATACCAGTGGTTCTACCAGCTAGTCCCACAGTAAGTGTTCATCCTGTTCTGTTGGACAGATTTCAGGTTGTGCAACCTTGGGACTTAGACCAGATCCTTGGAGGTATCTGGACAACAAACACTAGTCTCTAACTTAGCTCTTCTTGACTGGTGAAAGCTGCTGGAAAGATATGATTATTTGGGCAAATTGTAGGTGCCTGGTTGTTATTCTGAACTCAACACATGGGTTGTATTACATCTATTTTAATCCACCTACATGGACTGCCAGGCACAATTCAAAATACAATTTTTACCTTTAAAGCCCTAAAACAATTTGGAACAGACACTTCAAAGAATACCTTATCCAACATTACATCAAGATCACCTTGTTTTCTGTGATACCTTTTTGTTGTCTGACAATGCATGAGAGGCTCAGGTGGTGCCAGACTGTAGAATGCCCTGCCCCAGCAAATCCATCTGGCTCCCTTCTCGGCAGTATTTAGAAAGATGTCAAAAGACATCTGTTTTGCCCAATTTTTCCCCTACTGCATTTTATGCCTAGAAGACCTAGAACATTTGTTTTCAATTTTATTTTATTGTAATTGTTTTATGGATTAACCTTTTTCCTTAAGCCGCTTGGGGATCTGTTTTAGCCAAACACAAATTACAAGTGTTCTAAATAAAACAGACACCAATGTTTATGTTTGCTTCACATGTAAGGCCAAACTGTAATGGAAAATAACTTCAGAAGAATCAGTCTAGGCTGAATAAATTTTATTCTTCCAAAATGGATGATTCAAATGGAACTTTTCCAAGTCAGCACTTACCTGAGCTTTCACTAGACTTTGTCTCAGGAAAGACTAGAGTCCGATTCTTAATCTCAATCTGTGTGGAAGGTGGCTTTTGAAGTGGTTTTATTATGTTAACAGGAAGCTCAGTGTGATGATGACGGAGACCTAAATTAGGAACTGTTGGATTCCTTCTAGATTGTTCAGAGGTATTCTCATGAATTTGTACTCTAACAATCTATGCAGAAAGAAAGAAAGAAGTATTCGTTGTTGTTCTCAAAGTATCTGATCTATACATTATTACATATTGATTTCTATTGAAAGCAGCAAACTAGCCCACAAATTCTGACCATGGTATAGGACTAATGACTACCCGTACTTTAGAGTCAAATACAGTGTGAAAGTCATATGGACAGAAAAGTCCTGTACAATTTCAACTTTAAGTCACACATATTGTAAACAAATTCCTGCACAAAAGCAGAAAGTGATGCTGTCTGTCACTTTAATATTACAAGAGATCCCCAAAGTTCCTTCTAAGCTATGCTAGGGAGCACTAGCACACAAATCTTAGCCAACAGTGCAGGATAAATGAACTGAGGATTTCCCCTCCTCCATTGGAAGCAATGGGGCATGGGGGCACCTCCTTCTGTGGCCCATAAAATTGGACCCTGTGGTTCAATCTTTTTGAAACTTGGGGTTTTTTTTGATGAGAGGCACCAGCAGCTATGTCGCAAATTTGGTGCCTCTACCTCAAAAAACAGCCCCCTCAGAGCCCCAGATACCCTGGATCAATTCTGCATTACAGCCTATGGGCCCACTGACTATAATGGTGCCCATAGGCTATAATGGAGTGAGGAAAATAGATTATTATTATTATTTTGCACACCCCTATTATGCTTTTCAGTATGATTTGTAAGCTGTCTTGAGTCACAGGGAAAAGTGAGATATAAATATCTGAATAAATAAGTAGTTTGGGCAGGTTGATAACATTTAAGCAACTTCCTGGTTGTTAGGTTAGACAGGGTTCCACCTCTGTTATATTTGACCTGTAATGCTGGTTGTTATATTTCACTAACCTCCTCCTCCCACCAGAAAGGAGGCTGCAAGTGTTCCCCCCCTCCATGCTGGTATGCTTCCTAAGGCTCAGTGCAGGGTGATGGTCTAAGGCCATGTCTATCAATATAGTAGACTGGGGCAAGTAGGCCTGTTCTCTGGAGATCAGGTCTACCAATATAGTGGCAAGGGACGCCTCTGTTCTCTGGAGGCCAGGTCTACTAATATAGTGGAAAGGGGCAGGTAGACCTGTTCTCTGGAGGCCTGGTCTACCCCCATAGAGGATAACATTTTCTGTAATGAAATTTGACTTGATTCTGTTTTTAAATAATGTTTTTAAATAATGTTTAAATTATTCTTAGACTATAGTTTAAAAGAATTCCTTCTGAGATTTTTACAAGATTATGGAAATAATTTTCTAAGAAACTAATTTATGCAATAGTCAAATGTAGACTCGATCACGACTTTAATGCTACTAGCTTTTTTCACTCATGAGGTTTTTTTGCTTACAACACTGTGGAGCTTAGAGGGAACACTGGATACAACAGAAGTTTTTCCTGTCCTTTGGATTGCTGTCCAAATATTATAAAGAGGGTTTTACAGCAGCAGAACAGTTTCTTCTCAGAAGGCTGCCAGTAGTTACTTTTTGATGTTACTTTCTCATTCATGAATATCAGTAAGAATAAGGCTCCTTTGATGTGCATTCCATGGTTTTGATCCACTGGAAAACCTTGTCAAGAGACTAGGCCCTTTTCATAGTCTCTTGTTCAAAATTCAAACAGTGGTTCAGGCTGAGGCCTAGAAAAAACATGAAAGTTTTCTTGTCCTTGAGAAACCAAGGTCAAGCTGACTAGCTTCAGAAGGAGAAATAAGGAGGTTTTCACAGGAGCTCGGTAGATAATTGGGCTGAGCAGTTTCAAGGCCACCAGAGTGGGCCTAATTCCATCTTGTTAATGTAAATGTTTATGTGTTGGAGGAAGGTATTTGCTTAATTGGATATGATGCAGCTGCAGAATGTCAGAGCTTACCAGACTGGATGAGTCATCTGGTTAGTAACACCAATGGTTAGTTAAGTTACATTATTGGGTCTACACCTGATTGGTCAACCAGAATCATACCAATACAGTTTATGAGGAAAGATCTTTTATTCTACTTTCACCCTCTATCTGGTATACAACTAGTTTTGGGACACTTTACACTGGGTGAGCCAGAACAGCTGGGCAGCTGTTTGACTTGGACTTTGGAATTATCTTGGACTCAGTCTTAGATTGGAACCGATGCTTGTAAAAGTGCTTAGGTTAGTTATTTAGCTTTATAACTTTTATTCTCACAGTTCACTGCTCTTTTACTGTATATTCCTGCAGAGACTTTTAATAAATAACTTTAATTATATTTTGTGGTGTTCTTGAACTCTGGGGCTTCAATCTGAATCCAGTACTTCAGCTTACATGAGGTACAGCTACCAAAGTAACTTGTTTTGAAACTCGCCTTGTAAGTGTACAACCTTGCAAGGTTGACTTTCTTTCTTTCTTATTAACAATTTTTAACTTTTAACAATAACATCTATACAGATAAACATAAAACAAATAATTTTTAACAATTAAAAATAAATCATATCTTGATACAGAGGATTTTGAGAAAGAAAATCTTATTCCATTAGGTAACCAACTATTGGATACCAAGTCTTAACCAGCTTGTTCTGGTATTGAATTAATGGAAAATTAGTGAAGTTATAAGCCATTTTACTTAAAATAAAATAGTCCCAGATTTTATTTAACCATTGTTGAACAGAGGGTACTTGTCTACTGATCCATTTTACTGCTATCAAAGTTTTTGCTATGGTCAACAAAACTGAGAGTTGTTCCTTTTGTCTTTTTATAATATTTAATGTTGTCCAATGTTCTAATAAAATCACTCCAGGTTCAAGAGGTATTTCAATCTGTATAATTTCCTTTATTTTAATCAAAATTTCAATCCAAAACTTTTGTATCAAGGGACAGGTCCACCAGCAATGTAAAAAATTGGCTGATTGACCACATTGTTTTTTGCACTCAGGTGAGTTTAAGCTATTTATTCTAAATAGTGTGGTTGGGCACATGTACCATCTTGTTATTATCTTCATAGTTTGGAGTTTAATAATAAATATTTTTGATGTTATACTTGGTGCTGCCCAAATCTTGTTCCAGTCTTCATTTGTTAATTGAGTTTGTAGTTCTAATTGCCATTGTTTTTGGTAAAGTTTTTGCTTTTCTTCGTCTATCTCATTTAGAAATTTATATAGGTTTGTTATTAATCCAAGTGACTGTTCCTTATTTTCATGTAAAAATTGTTCAAAGGGAGTCGTTTGTCTTGACCTGGTTGGCAGCTGTAAATCTTTTCAAAAGTTTCCAATTACAGAGAGACTAGCTGCTACAACCTTCTGCCATTGTGTGCTGCCCTACTGCAGCCAAAAAATGACTAAGAAAAGAAATGGAAATGATTCGAATTCTGGCTCTCCAGTAACATCTTACATTAAATTTTCAAAGCCGCTTCGCATGACGGAGTTCTGTGGGAGGGGATTCCTCCTTCGGAAAACAGGTTTGGTGTATTGGAGTCCTCAGAAGACCTGAATCCCTCTAGTTCCCTGCAAGTTCCATTCCTGAATGATGAGGTTTTTGTTGAGAGTGTGGGAGAGACTGTTATTTCCCTCCAGAAACCTACTCTGAATTCAAGTCCTATAAACACTACAGCTTTAAGAGAAAATAGAGAAACCTCAAAAGCAGACATAACCAAACTGATTGGTGATCACTGTCTTCTAACGGCTGAGACAGTCATAGCCATCTTCCAGCAACTAAATATGATATCAGCCAATCTGACCAGTCTGGAAAACTTACTTAAGAGAAATTTGGAAGGAGGCATTTTATATCCAGCAGCGTCTGAACACTCACCCAAAGGAGAGGCTGGTTTTAAGCTACTACAAAAGAGAGACTTTGATGCTGCTTCCTGCCATCCTCCAATTTTAACTGATGAAGTTGCAGACCAGCCCTCTTCTAAGGACTCTCTGATATGGAAAAGTTCTCAGGTTGCCCTGGAAATTGCTCAGATTGCAGTAAATGCAAGCAGCTGGGACAGCAGACAAGAAGTGATTTTTTCATTATGCCGCTTATTGAGGCAGGTTGGAGGCAGGTGAGGTTGATTTAGAACAAATTGAAAGACTTCCTAAACCTCCTACAATCAGAAGACTGGTTCTTCTATTTAGACAACCCACTATCCCATGGATGCTGCTTAAGATGAGAGGCTTCTTAGGTACATTTGGCTTTCGTCCAATTAGAGTCTTCCGGGACACAAGAAAGAGCCCTCTCCTCCTGTGTGGTGGTGGCCGTGATCCATTTGATAGGGACTCGCAGGAAACCCAGAAGCAACAGCATATGGACAAAGCTATGGTGTCCTCTATGGACTGCAGTGGAAAATCAACATTATGCTCCAAATCTCCTCCCAATCTAGTTAGTGAATTGAAACAATCCCTGTGTGCAACATTACATCGATATCTTAGGAATCAGTGAACTAAAGTGGACAGGAATGGGTGAATTTAACTCAGAAGACCATTATATCTACTACTGTGGCCAGGAATCTCGTAGAAAAAATGGTGTGGCCTTTATAGTCAACAAGAGAGTGCAAAAGTCAGTACTGGGATACAATCTCAAAAATGACAGAATGATTTCTGTCCGATTCCAAGGCAAACCATTCAACATCACAGTAATCCAAGTCTATGCCCCAACCACTGATGCAGAAGAGGCTGAAGTAGACCGGTTCTATGAAGACCTACAACACCTCCTAGAACTAACACCAAAAAATGATGTCCTCATCATCATAGGGGACTGGAATGCTAAAGTAGGAAGTCAAAAGGTAACCGGAATAACAGACAAGTTTGGCCTTGGAAAGCAAAATGAAGCAGGGCAAAGGTTAACAGAGTTTTGTCAAGAGAACACACTGGTCATAGCGAACACCCTTTTCCAACAACCTAAGAGGCGACTCTACACATGGACATCACCAGATGGGCAACACCGAAATCAGATTGACTATATAATTTGCAGTCAAAGATGGAGAAGCTCTATCCAGTCAGTAAAAACAAGACCTGGAGCTGACTGTGGTTCAGATCATGAGCTACTCATTGCAAAATTCAGACTTAAACTGAAGAAAATCGGGAAAACCACGAGGCCATTCAGGTTTGACCTAGATCGCATCCCTGATGAATATACAGTAGAGGTGAAGAATAGATTCAAGGGTCTGGATTTGATAGATAGAGTGCCTGAAGAACTATGGACGGAGGTTCGTGACATTGTACAGGAGGCAGCAATCACCACCATCCCAAAGAAAAAGAAATGTAAGAAAGCAAAGTGGCTTTCTGATGAGGCTTTACAAATAGCAGAGGAAAGAAGGAAAGCGAAAGGCAAAGGCGAAAAGGAAAGATTTACCCAACTGAATGCAGATTTCCAGAGAACAGCAAGGAGAGATAAGGAGGCCTTCCTGAATGAACAGTGCAAAGTAATAGAAGAAAACAATAGAATGGGAAGGACTAGAGATCTCTTCAAGAAAATTGGAGAAATCAAGGGAGCGTTCCATGCAAAGCTGGCCATGATAAAGGACAAAAACGGTAGGGACCTAACAGAAGCAGAAGAGATTAGGAAAAGATGGCAAGAATACACAGAAGAACTATACAAGAAAGACCTCGATGTCCTTGACAACCACGACGGTATAATCACTGACCTCGAGCCAGACATCCTGGAATGTGAAGTTAAATGGGCCTTAGAAAGCATTACTAACAACAAAGCTAGTGGAGGTGATGGTATCCCAGCTGAGCTATTCAAAGTCTTAGAAGATGATGCTGTTAAAGTGCTGCACTCCATTTGCCAGCAAATTTGGAAAACGCAACAGTGGCCACAGGATTGGAAAAGATCAGTATACATTCCAATCCCAAAGAAGGGCAATGCCAAGGAATGTTCAAACTATCGCACAATTGCACTCATATCACACGCTAGCAAGGTCATGCTCAAGATCCTACAAGCTAGGCTTCAACAGTACGTGGATAGAGAACTACCAGAAGTACAAGCTGGGTTTCGAAGAGGTAGAGGAACGAGAGATCATATTGCCAACATTCGCTGGATTATGGAGAAAGCAAGAGAGTACCAGAAAAATATCTACTTCTGCTTCATTGACTATGCTAAAGCCTTTGACTGTGTGGATCACAACAAACTATGGCAGGTCCTTAAAGAGATGGGAGTACCAGACCACCTCACATGTCTCTTGAGAAACCTGTATAAGGGCCAAGAAGCGACAGTTAGAACCGGATACGGAACAACTGATTGGTTCAGCATAGGAAAAGGAGTACGACAAGGATGTATACTGTCACCTTGCTTATTTAATATATATGCAGAGTACATCATGCGAAATGCTGGCCTGGATGAATCACAAGCGGGAATTAAGATTGCTGGGGAAAAGATCAACAACCTCAGATATGCAGATGATACCACTCTAATGGCTGAAAGTGAAAAGGATCTAAAGAGCCTCTTGCTCAGAGTAAAAGAGGAGAGCGCAAAAGTGGGCTTGAAGCTCAACATCAAAAAAACTAAGATCATGGCATCCGGCCCCATCACTCCTTGGCAAATAGAAGGGGAAGCTGTGGAAGTAGTGACAGACTTCACGTTCCTGGGATCCCAGATCACCGCAGACTGTGACTGCAGCCATGAAATTAAAAGACGCCTGCTCCTTGGGAGGAAAGCGATGGCGAACCTAAACAGCATGATAAAAAGTAGAGACATCACCCTGCCAACAAAAGTCCGCATGGTCAAAGCAATGGTATTCCCAGTAGTCATGTATGGCTGTGAGAGTTGGACTATAAGGAAGGCCGAGCGCCGAAGAATAGATTCTTTTGAACTATGGTGCTGGAGAAGACTCTTGAGAGTCCCTTGGACTGCAAGAAGAACAAATCAGTCAATCCTCAAAGAAATCAACCCTGACTGTTCCCTGGAAGGCCAGATAATGAAACTGAAGCTCAAATACTTTGGCCACCAAATGAGAAGGGAGCACTCACTGGAGAAGACCCTGATGCTGGGAAAGATTGAAGATCAAAGAAGACGGGGATGGCAAAGGATGAGATGGTTGGACAGTGTCATTGATGCAACGAACATGAAACTGAGCAAACTTCAGAGGACAGCGGAAGACAGGAGGGCCTGGTGGGATCTAGTCCATGGGGTCGCGAAGAGTCGGACTCGACTGTGCGACTGAACAACAACAAAACCACTTCAATGGATACTTCATCTCCTCCCCAATGCCGTAATACTCAAGAAAATATTATCCAACAGCCTGAGACCTCTAAGTCCTTTAACAATTCCTCTTTTACTCTGGACCTTTCTTTGTCATCTAAGGTTATCCAACAAGCACTTGATATGCAGCTGCCCCCAAAGACTTGCAAGATCCCAGAAGGAGGGGCTTTTATTGATTTAACCTTAACAACCTTAACAAACCTTAACCTTCTGAACAAATTCAGAAGACATGGCTCCTAGGCCAACTGAGCAGGAAACTCAAGAAATCCCCCTGAGAACGGTTTCCCAAGCATGACAGTATCAATCCACAGGGACTCAGAAAGAGACTGCTGCCCTTGAACTTCTATCTTGGAATGTGGCTGGAGGAACACGATGCATCTCTCAGTACCCAGATATTATTTTCTTCCACCGGAATTATGGTATTATTCTTGTACAGGAGACTTGGTCAGATGCTGATTTAGTTTTAGAAGGTTTTAATTCTTTTAGAGTTAATGCAGTACCAGGGTGTGGGCCGGGGTGACTGAAAGGAGAGTTGGGTATTTTAATATCGACATCTTTAAAAGTAAAATGTATAGTAAAATCTCCTTTGGGGCAATTGGCGATGGCTGTGAATTTATCTTGGGCAAGAAAAAAACCTGACAATTATAAACAGCTATTTACCCCCTCTACGTAAAAAATCTGAGATAGAAAAAATTTGATTGTCCCTAGAGGAGTATGTAAGGGCCCTAATGTTGGAGCATCCTGAGGCCATGTTACTTCTAGATCTGACCGACGAAAGGAAGGTGCTTCCAGTGCGGCAGAAAGAAAGAAACTGACGGGATGTCCACACCCCTCCGGGCATGCGTGGTGGGGTTCCTGCGCATGCCTGAGGTCTGGGCGCAAAAATTTGTTAAGAGCTTGCTACAATACCGATCGATCCAGCGCAGGCGCACTGTATCCCATGGGTGTGAAGCACAGAGACCACGTCAAAGATCAATAGATATGGCCCCTACAACCCACTCCATTCAACACTCTGGCTGTAACATTCTGTACTAACTGTAGATTCTGGACAGTCTCCAACTGCAGTTCCATATAACGTACACTGCAGTAATCTAGTTTAGATATTACCAAGGCATGCACCACAGTGGTAAGATCTTTCCTGTGCAGGATGGGCTGCAGCTGGCTCACCAGCTGAAGTCAGTGAAAGATACTGCTGCCACCTGTTTATCTACAGGAGGCCTGGGTCCAAGTGATGTTACCAGTTTCCCTGCTCCTGCTACTTGCTGCCAAAGATGACCCCTATCTTAAATTACTTTAAAAGCCCACCGTTGAAAAGAGAATGTAGGAATAGATGTATCTTTATTTCAGTCCAACAGAGCTTCTTTAAATGCTCTTTGTGATAAGCAGCAAATTATGTGGAGGAATTCAAGTTACAATATGGGGTGATACCAAACACTTTTAGAGGTAGAATATAGAGAATCTAGAAATCCTATATATTTGTCTCAGTCCAGTATGTTTAAAGACATGAATATTATAGCAGAAAATCAGTTTTCAAGAATTACAGCCCCTACAAACAGCTGGATGCGAATCCAGCAGCACCTTAGAGACCAACAAGATTTTTGGGCTATAAGCTCTTGAGAGTCAAAGTGCCCTTTGTCAGATACCAAACTAGCAGCTACAAAAGTAAGCCACTTACCTTTTGTTCATTATCACAATGTATGTAAATAAGACCACTCCATGGAAATAAGGAATTGTTTTCTGCGAGTGATGGATTTGGGCTCACATAAATTGAAATGCAGCTTCTAGGAACAAGTTGAACAACTGAACAGTGAGTCTTAAAGATAGGAAAAAACCTACACCTACATTAGTTTTAAAATGTCTGGTAACATTTTAACAATGTTTTATCACTTTTCCTACAAGGGAAATATTGCGGCACTAGTGCTAGATCAAATTACCTGAACAGAGAATATGCAAACATGTTATCTTTCTGCATGCATGTATTACTTATTACGGATAAAGACCAATACAACAGCAGCATTAATACATGAAAGGTTACATAAACTGTATTAAAATGAGCAGGTAATATTCATTAACTTAATACAGAACAGTGAAGGGCTCTAGCAGCTTCACAAAATCTGACCACTTTCCCCGAGACCCAGGAATATGGTCTGAGAGACGAAAGGCAACATATGAATCCTCAGGTTGGCCTTGCATTTTTTTTGAAGAATAGGAGTAATGAAAACTTTTCTGAGATCACAATGAAAGGGCAACACAATAGTACATTGCTCAACGTTCAACTTCTCCACCTTCATAACGGCAAGTGCATTCCTGAAACTATTCCACAATATCTCATCTGTCCTGCAAAACTGTGTAAGATAGGGCACTGAATCCAGCCAATGCAGGCTTTTCTTTTGGAGATTAATAGATTAAATTTAAGAGTTTTTGTAATTCAGTATCCCAAATCCTTTACCGAGTCTTTCTGCATGTCTGGGTAGAGAAATGGTGCTTAGAAAAAATACTGCAGCTGTAGGTGTAGAGTACACCTTTAGAGTTTCAGAGTACAACAGGTATTGTTGGCTCAGACTCCCTTCTGTTAAGAAATATTTCTATGAAGATAAATGACATGCACTTGACAAAGACTCAGTGAGCCTAAAATTGTTATTAAAATTAGTAAAGATGTGGTTATATATTCTTACTAATTTTTCTGCAAGGAAAGAGGTTATTAACAGCAAACAATGTATTCTTTTTTCTAAATTGGTTCTTATAATAGTTTCATGCTATTAGATTTAATGGCCACCAACTGTTAACTTTTAGATCTCAGAAGCTACACGGGGTCAGCCCTGGTTAGTACTTGGATGGGAGACCAAAGAAGTCCAGAGCTGCTACACAGAGGCAGGCAATGGCAAACCACTGCTGCTCATCTCTTGCCTTGAAGGCTCTACAGGGTTGCCATATGTCAGATGCAATGACAACACTTTCCACCACCAACTGTTAATTCAATGGAAAAGTAACAGAAATACTTACCCAGGCTCAATAGTTCCATGCTGAGGTGTTATTGTAAGACAATGCGCAGGCCATGAGAGCTCAAATTTCAATGACTTATTTGAGTTGTTGGTTATTTGTGTATGTCTAGTGTCTGTTGTTCCACCTAATAAAGAAAGTGCAATATTAACAACTGCATCATTTAGGGACCAAAGACAATAGTCTCTGAATGCAGAGATGAATTAAGGACTTTGTGCATGCTCTCCAGGCTGTCAAGAATAAATATTGTTAACAAAGAAAGTGACTAAAGAGATTTCACTGCCTCTTTGAAGGTGGGAACTAGCAAGCAGACTGTGAACAAAGAAAAGGGCACTGATGAATATGACAGTGGTGATACCACTGAAGTCCCCAAATTCAACTGCTAATCACGTTCTACAAACAACTGAAACAATGCAGAATGCCATCCAAAGTTCATCTTATCACTTTTTAATGTAAGAACAGTATTATCACCAACTAAAATTTCTCCAAGACAAATTAAATGGGCACAAAATTTGGGCATAATATTGATTTAGATCAGCGGTTCCCGAACTTATTTGGCCTTCTGCCCCCCTTTCAGAAAAAAAAATTACTCAGTGCCCCTCTGGACATCTACCTTCAAGAAGTGGACAAAAAGATGCACCTGGATTGTTCCAGTGCCCCCAAGGGGGTGGTATTGCCCACTTTGGGAACCAGTGATTTAGATCAATGGTTAAAAATATGGAAAACAAATGTAAAAATTACCAAAGCAACCTCATTCAAAGAAAATATTTATAAAACGTTTCATAGATGGTACATGACTCCAAAAAAATTAGCAATGATTTATCCTGATTTATCAAATGATTGTTGGAAGTGCCAAAAAATGTTGGATCATTTTTCTATATGTGGTGATAATGTGATAAAGCTAAAAAGTATTGGTCTTGGATTCATGAAATGATACAAAAAATGTTAGGTTGTATTGTACCTTATATACCTGAATTGTTTTTATTGACTATAATGCAAGAAAATTGTAGAAAATAAGACTTTTACCTTATTATACATATATTGACAACTGCAAGATTATATGCTAAATATTGGAGGAAAAATGAAGTGCCCTCTAAAGAAGAAATTATAAACAAAATGCTTGAGACTGCAGAGATGGATTAACTAACTTTAATTTTGAGAGGATGAGATGAAGGAAGCTTTGAAAATACATGGTCAAGATTCTACAAATGGTTGGAAGATTACAGTAAATAAACCATATGGACATATAACCAAATTAGAAGATAATACGGACTATACTTTTAATTATAATGCAACATATTTTCATATAAGGTAGAAAATATGAATTCACAAAGTAGACAATGTATGAGGTAACAAGACAGTTAAAACAATGATGTATATGGTACCTCCAAACGTTTATGTATTTATGTTTGTTATAAAAATAAAATCCTTTAAAAAAATTACTCCAAGACAAGAACTTATGGCCAATATTTTTACTAGGCATCGAAATTCTACATAGTTACTTACTAAGAGAAGGAGCTGAGAGACTCAGAAGTTCAGGCTGCACAGTCCAGGTCTCCTGAGAGACAAGCTTATTCTCATTTTGGCTTTTGGTATTGGATGGAAGTACACAACCATGAGGGCCTTTAACAGGGAGTACATCTAGAGTCATGCTTTGCTTCTCAGGCACACCAGGTCTACAAAAAGTTTTTTTAAAAAGAATTGTTAAACTCATTGGTCGACAGAACATATTGGCCAAGTATTTGTTCCTCTGCACATGTACGTATGTACACACATACAGATTTTCCTTCTACACTCAGGTTAGATCTTTTCTACAGTTAGATAGCAATACCTTAACTGGAGAGAGGAGTAACATTTTATGACCTTTACTTAGAAACAGAGTACTTTATAGAAAATGGAGCCTACATAGAGAGTTAAGCTAGATTTGAACCCAGAAGCACCTTGGAGATCAACAAGATTTTGGGTGGTATGATGCCATTCCTACTTGTATGATGATGGGAGCTTTGACTCTTGGAAGCTTATACTTCCAAAACCTTGTTGGTCTCTAAGGTGCTCCTAGACTCGAATGCAGCTGTTCTACTGTAGACTAACACAACCACCCTCTGAAACTATCTACATAGATAGGTGGTGTTTGCATTATTTCAACTGAACACCAAAGAGCAGAGAGTTTTGATGGTAGAATTCAAAAACCATAAAACAACAGAACAGCACAGTTTCACTACTGGGAGAAGCAAGCAGGGGAGTAAATGTAGAATTTAACATACAACCTTCAACCTCAAACAGGCTTTTTTAAAGAGTATATGAAAAACATCACTAAAGTTAAGATGACAGGGATTCATCAGGTGGGTGGGAGCTATCTAGAAGTTAAGATCCTGGCTCAAATATTAGGAAGATCCACAGCAGCACTTAGTTTCAACCATGGGTCATTTCCTGCAGAAGCGCACAGGAGCGGAGCTCTGGCAGTAAAGAGCCCAGGGGTTGGGCACATGCAACAAGCCTCACCCCCTGCTCCCAGCAGCCCTCAGTCAGAGCAAGAAGCAGCCAGGTAAGTTGCAGAGTCCCCCCCCCCCGGGGGCCTGGTCCAAAACAGTCCAGTGGAGCCTGAGCGGAGGGTGTTGCCTTCTGACATACTTCCGGTGATGTCATGGGGTGTGGCATATGCAAATAGGTTATGCTAATGAGTTGTGCTAATGAGCTCCTGCACCTTTTTTTCTACAAAATGACCCCGGGTTTCAACCTAGTATCTTTCAGGTATATTCCTCCCAGGAAGAATTCCAAAATTTCCATGGAGAAAGTTTAAAGCAGTCACAGAAATAAACCAACAATGTATCTACACATACTTTTTCTTAGGCAGGGTAAAGTTCACCAAGGCAGAGAAACATTGTTCCAGGATTTTAAAAACACTAAACCAAAAAAATCTGTTATTACCTATCCAATGCCATACGATGTGCTGATGGTGGCAAGGCATTCAAAGAAGCACTAGTAGATGCCTTATAAACATAAAGAATAATCCTCCGCATGTTTATGTAAAAAACCTGGATATCATTTGCTTGTTGTGGAAGATCACATACTAGGAAAAGACATTTAAAAATAAGAGAAATGTATTAATCGAACAAAAGTGCAATTCCTTCATATTGCTGTACCAACTGTAAACTGGTCTGACGTCAATAAGCAACCAATGGGATTTGGTCTGACATCAATCAGCAATCAATAGGTTTATTGCCATCTTTAAATCTAGTAGTTCTCCATTGTACCAGTTTGGAAGTTGTACTCCATTCATTTCACACCAAACTTATAGTTTGATAATGGACATTCCACTTTACATGGTAGTACACATAGTTCATTTGTAAAACGTGTCGTATAACAATATGTACACGTAGTTTCTTGTGGGTGGGGTAGAGATGTGAAGGTCTGAAAAAACAGAGGTCTCCCTCCAAACTTAAAATTCCAACAGAGGAAAAATATAAATTTTTGCAAGTACAGAAGAAAGTCCTATGAAATATTTTCTTTTGAAATGAGTGAAATGCTTTTTAAGACTAAGTTTTGTTCACTCACAATGTGTACTATGCTGATTTTTTCCAACAATGTACAGTATAACAAATGATAATTCTTATATAATACTGTATATCCAACATATTTTCAAGTACAAACTGGTTGTAATAAATTCTGTTCACAATTAGTTTGCCTACAGAACATATTTTCTTTTTTTAATGTTATTTTTATTATTCACACACACACATATATATAGACAAATACTCAAAACAAAACAAAACATAAACATTACATAAGACATAACACATAAGACCAGACCCTTTCTTCCTTCCTTTCATTAAGCATATCTAAATAATTTTTTTTGCCAAATTGTTCTTTGCTTATGTATTCATTTCAATCCATTTATATACATTCGACCATATTTTTTTAAAAGTCGAATTCATATTTCCGTGGAGCTTTTTGTGTTAAGTTATCCATTTCAATCACTTCAACCACTTTGTTAATAAAATCCCATCTATCTGGTGCCTTATCGTTTTTCCAATACTTAGCCAGAACTATTCTTGCAGCTGTCAATAAATGAATTACCACATATTTTTCGTTCTTTTTCCAATTTTCAGGCACTATATTTAATTTAAAAAAATTGGGATCTAATGGTATTTGTAACTTCGTTGCCTGAGTTATTAACAACTGATCCTCCTTCCAATATTTTTTTACCACTGTACATGTCCACCATGCATGATAATATGAGCCTACTTGGGATTCACACTTCCAACAGATGTTACTAGTCCCAGGATAAAAACGGGCTATCCTATCAGGTGTCAGATGCCAATGGTAACACATCTTAAAAACATTTTCTTTTAACGGTACAGCCTTCAGCCATCTCACATTCTGCCAGATCTTCTCCCATTTATTTAAATCAATAACCTTCCCTATATTATTAGCCCAAGCAATCATTGGCATTTTATTACCCTTATCTTTCATCCTGTAATCTAACATAAAATAATATATCTTCCGTATCATCTTGACATCCGTGCCTACTAATATTTTGTCAAAATCTGACATATCTGTACATACATCTATTTGTTTGTCCTTCACATACCTAGATATTAATTGATTTCTCTCCCACCATGATAATTGAATCTGTTGAGATTGTAAAGTTTCCTGCGATTTTAACTCATTATTCTTATGTAACAAAACATCATAACACAAAGCTCGGACATCCGTCATCAAATTGGGCAGCGAGACTGCTTCCAACGGGGCTACCCACCTTGGCAATTTTTTGTAAAATAAACTTTTTATCTCATTCCAAACTTTTATTAGACTTGCCCTTATCCGATGTTGTTTGAAGTACGAATGAGCTTCGTATTTTGCGTACCATAGAAAGGCGTGCCACCCTGACATTAAATTATGACCCTCTATACTTAGGATCCTATGATTTTTAAGGAGTATCCACTCTCACAACCATGTCATTGCTGCCGCTTGATAATAGAGGCGCCAATCCGGGATCGCTAATCCGCCTTTTGCCTACGGCCATACCACCCTGAACACGGCTGATCTCGTCTGATCTCGGAATCCGCATTTTTGGACCCTTTCCTGCAAATATTTGAGTTTGATTCTCGGTTTTTTCTTTTCCCAAATAAAATCTGAAACTAATTTATCTAATTTTTAAATAAAGGTATAATTCTTAAGTATTGGGATATTCTGAAAAAGAAATAAAACCTTAGAAAGTAGAATAATCTTGACCGTGGCGACCCTCCCCATCAAAGAAAGCTGTAGGGTGGACCACTTGTCCAGATCTCTTTTAATCGAAATTAATAATTTTTCATAATTTTCTTGTATTAGTGTACTTGTTCCGTTTGTTAAATTTATGCCTAGGTATTTTATATTTTTTTCTACTCCAAAATTCGTAATTTTTTGAAGACTTTGATCTGTACTTGCACTACAATTTTTAGTCAAGATTTTTGTCTTAGCCTTGTTTACCTTAAAACCGGCTACCTGACCAAATTCATGTAGTACTTCTAAGAGATGCGGAGCAGATTTTAATGGATCTAGTAAAATGATTGCTATGTCATCCGCATAGGCCTGGATTTTATATTCTTGACCTTTTATTTTAATTCCACGAATTTGTTCATCCTTGCGTATAGCCTCACATAATCCTTCAATAGTATAAATAAAAACCTACAGAACATATTTTCAAGGACATATCCATTGTTTAAAAATAATTAATTTTGTCCACAACTAGTTTGCCATGTGTATAATAATATACTATTGAAAAGTTCAAGGTTATAAACCTTATAGCCAAACATGTTGCTAGTCCTATTGAGGCTGTATGGGACTGTTTCTGTCCAAACAAACTTCCTTCTGCTTACTACAAAATCTAATTTCAACTCATTTCTGCCTTCCTTCAGATGGCAGTAGCAAAAATACATGCAATAAGGTGGCATATGGTGCTGCAGTTCTCTTTGTAAAATAGCATACATCTACAATTAATTTGTAAAAAGCTAGTAGTGCAAACCTAAGCAGTTATACTCTTAAGCCCACTTACCCCAGTGGACTTAGAAGGATGTGATTATGATCAGGATTGCACTACAAGACATTTACTACATCTCATGGCTTCAAAATCTCTATAAATTTTACATCTTCAGGGTGCAGCAACAGACTTTCAGACTGTTCCAGGTCTTGCATTCTTCAACAAACCCCCCCCCCCCACTTCTTCACAAGCACAGCTGAAGTAGTCAGTTTTAGGCACATGGGTGACACCACACAGTGGGACTGGCTTGCAATCTGTACTAATGAAGTTGTTGAGGAAGCTCACAGAACAAAAGTATTTTCCACATACAACAGACACACACTCAATTTTTCTTCTAAAACCCACGTCACAAAATGAGACGTTAAGGGTGCAGCCTTGAGGGTGCAGATGAGTCTCTGCAAGGAAATAAACTGTGTGTGCCTTTAGGGGATCTGTGTTATCTTGCAGGGGGGGTCAGAGATAAAAGGAAGCTGACTGCCCTTTGTAATTCGAATTGGATTACCATGTTTTTTTCTGTCTTGCTCAGAGGAGCCCTGGCATTCACCATACAGATGCTGGAAGGGAAGGCCTGGAATCCCCCCCCCCCAATCTTTTAGACTTTAACACCTATAGTCTGAGGAAGAGTTCTGACAAACTTGAAAGCTCATGCACACTTTTTTTTATATATAAAGATTTTATTGACTCTCCTAAAAAGGAGGGGTGTTTCGCTTAAATAGAAAAATAGGGAGGGTATATAGTGGGAGAAAGAGAAAGCTGAGTGATATATTAACTGGTAAATTAAACTGTTAATCTTCTTAGGCTTCTTCTGTGAGCAGTCAAATTTCTTTTTTTCAATCCGGTTACAGTTATTATCTATGTTAGTATGTTAGTAATGTTCCTTTGAATTTCTGTTTACAAGCTTCTTCAGAGCGCCTTCAGAACCGCTTCTTTGCATGCTGGTTTCTTTTACACTCCCGATAGCATGGAGGAGCTTCCTCTGTTTTCTTCTCCCTCCGGGTTTTTTCCCATCCTCCTTCGGGTCGCTATTAACACTTTCAGTTCATGTACTATAAATCCTCTTTCTTTCCTGCCATTTCAGGAAAGCTCCAGCTTTGAGAATGGTATTTAATTCAGGTTTCGCTTTTATACGCTCCCAATCTCTCCGCTGGAACCTCCTCCGCAACTGTTGAATTTTAAAAGTGCTTATAAGGTACTTTCTCGCTGTCACAGTTCAACTTTTCTCTTTTCACAATTCCCCGTCAGATTCACAGCCATAAACAGTCCAAGCAGTAATCAGCCGGCTCTCACCCATAAGCAAATGCCCAGACCGGAAGTTCCTCCCTTCTCCGCTTGTCTTTACCCAGCTCCGGCATCTTGTTTTTTTGTTTACTTTTAATAAAGTTCTTAAAGCGCGCTCCAGAGAAACAAAACTTTTTCATGCTTCATTTCAAATACATCAAAGGAAATCACTACTATTCGCTCAGTCCATTCCCCCCCTCCTTTACTTTCTCGCTTATGATGTTAGAGGATTAACCTCCTCGTCTTTTTCGCTGGGGGGGGGGGAGTAGCGCTCTTAGTTCTTTTTCTCTGCATTTTGACAACTCACAGTTAAGCCGCTCTTTTCTTTTTCCATTTTTTCGGATGGTCGCTTTATCACTCGGTGACGTCTGGTGGCTCCGCTAAACCCCATAAAACGGGGTCGCTCACGCAGCAAGGTCCATTGGGGCAGGGCATGGCGGGAGCCTCGGTCTCCGACCTCTCAGTCGAAAGAGGGACTCCCCCCCTAGTGCGCCCTACAGCGCCCCGGATCCGAGCTCCTCCATTCCTGAGGGGCTCGTTCGCGGATTCCCTCCTCCACCGCGGGCGGGCAAGACGACCTCGGGAGCGACCCGAGGATGCGTCCGCCATTCGCGGGAGCCAGACCGGAAGCCCCGAAAGCTCATGCACACTTTTGTCTCATTGTATCTGGCCCCAATAAAGGTATGAAATGATTTGATAATGGTTTGTTTTGGGATGCTGATTTTGGGGCAGTACAGCTGCAAACAAATTGTGTGTGTGTGCGTAGAGCTCTAATGAATGCACTGCATAATCTAGTCACTGCTACAGAAACATCTGTTTTTCTATGCTCTTGTACACTTCATTCATTTATTTATTTATTTTTATTTACACTTAACTCTTATTTGAGAGTCTGGATGCTTTGAAAAATATGCTACAGCTTACTAATATTTCCAGGTGTCAGGTAATATTTAGAAAAGTATCCTTTAGTTTTGGTACAATTTTAGATTAATTAGTTTATATGTTTGACAATACTCTGAAAAAGCAATTAAGTTGATAAGGCACAGTAGTGCTGCATGCCTGATTAAAGGGATGGGTACAAACAGGTTCACTAACTACAGTTCATGACAAATTTTGGCTGGGTAGAGGTTAACAAAGTGAAGTTTGTGGCAGGTCAACTGGCACAAACTTTTAAGCTGTCTGTGCCAATTCATGAACAGAAACACTTCCAGACAGTCTCTGCTCAATCTAAACGTTTACCAAAATTCCCCCCACCCCATCGTCCTCTGCTCACGGTTTAATTGGAGCGCTGGTGAGGGCCGAGCCTGGTATGGAACGGAGAGAGGACAATGTCCTCAGCATCTCCACCTCCAGATTTACAACATGAAGCATCCAAGGAGAAATATTATCGAGTTCCAGGCCTGCGAAGTGTCTGGACTACCACTCTGTTCCATGCTGTGAACCTGGAACTTTTCATTAAACCTAACAAACCTGTTATGGCTTTTGGGCTTATCACAATTACACTTTGCGTAGCCTACATTGGGTACTTGCACGCACAGCAAGAGAATAAAAAGGACATCTATGAAGCTATTGACAGTGAGGGAAACAGAGAGACAAGGCGGAAGACTTCAAAATGGGACTAAACAAGTAACAAAATGGTGTGTATGAATCATTGTAGAAGAGGAGACAAATAATTGAGTGCAGCTTTCTGAATTTTTTTCTGAATCAGCATTTTTAATGCAATAATGAATGTTTTTCTTAAAATGTAATCCAACTTAATCAACAGTATAAAATGTTATTAAAAAAAAATCAAAGCAAAAGGGGGGCATATAGCATAGGGCATATAGAGGAGCAGCCAGGGGAGATCCCCTGCCACTTTGATGTCTCTAGCTTGCACAGGATACGTTCTATACACCTGTGCCTGTCAAAATGACCGCCATTTTGACTGTCATTTTGACAGGTGCAGGTTCAAGAGCGTATAGAATGGATCCTTCCTATGCAAGCTAGAGACATGAAACTTGCAGGGGATCTCTGACTCTCCTCTACCTCCCTCCAGGTTTGAGAAGTATTGGATTTATGGGATCCATGTTACAGCCCCCCAAAGAAGGTGACCCTAGGAAAGTGCTTTCTGGGAAAATGACAGGCGGTCATTTCCCCAGAAAGCACTTTCCTGGGGGTACCATCTTTGTGGGGCCGTAACTCGTACCCCATAAATCCAATACTCACCAAATTTGTAAGGCAGATAGAGACGATTCGGTCAGAGAGCCCCTGCGCGTTTGGTGTCTCTAGCACATTGGGAGGGGGACATTTTAGAGAACCCTGAACCTCACTGGTTCATTTGGCCCCTAAAAGTTTGTGACAGTTCATAGTTCATGAACTGGGCACATCACAAACCAAACACCACATTTTCCGTGTTTGTGCCCATCCCTATTAACAAATACCAACAATAGTAATAGTGAACCTGGTTCGTTTCCATACGCCAAATTTGTTTTATTGTAAGAATTTCATAGAAAACTTTGAACTATGACTACTGATCTTACCTTCAGTCACCAATTCTTCCCCTGGGAACTCTTCATCAAACTTTACATTTATCACTGGATTATTAGCTGGCAGTATATTTTGTTCTTGCTGTGGTTTATGCTGGATAGTTCTGAAGCGACAATTTTAAAGAGTGGCTGTCTATGTGCCATTAATTTTATTACACTACATCCTGAGAAAGATGCTAATACATACAATAGTGTGCAGAAAGCAGTTATTCCTTTTTATAGACCTATTTGCCCTGTATCCTACTGTACTTATAGCTAAAGCTAATAAGCTCTTATGTTCTCAACAGACCAGTGTATCAATGTAGCAGGCCTAAAATGAGCATAATTTAAACACCACAAGAGAGAACACTTTTAGTTCCCCAAGCAGCATAGTCAGGGATCGTAGATCTGGCTGCTACTGGTGACCATAAATCTCTTTCTGGAAACTGTTACCTCTGGATGTCCAGCATGAAGCAATAATCCTCACCCACTCTATGCATCACACAGAAAACAGTTTCTCACTGCATGTTATATGCAGACATTCAAAAGCAGCAGGAGATTTCACTGCTTCCAAGCACTTCCACAGCCTGCACAAACTGGCCCTTTCTCTGAGTTATCAGCACATGCCAGAAGCCTGCAGGGAGTAACAGGGTTGGCAGCCATCTTGACTGAACACAGCACTCATATTTTCCTTGGGTAGGATCCCAAAGCTCCTAGTGCTTGAGGCAAACCTATATGAGAAACAATGGCCTCTAACAGTAGCTGTACTCAAAGTGCACTTCTACGAACATTTTGTTCTGTTGATGACAAAGTACAATAGCAAACGCCTAATAAATCATTTAACAGTGAAAGTATGGTGGTGTCAGAAGAGGTTCTACATTGTAGAATCAGTCACAATCCACAAACAGCACCATTTGGAAATGGAAGTGTCTACGGCAGTCAGGATTAACAGACTTCTGTCCCTAAAATTGGATAAGCACTATGGAATGGTTTTAATCTTCCTCAGCTCAGCTAGAGACCAAGGACTGGTGCTGATTTTTTTCTGGTCTCTTTGTGCACAGAGTTTAGACAGACGATTGTGGAAAGGTAAAGATGAGCAGGACAACCATGATATATTATGCCAAAAAAAATCCACAGACTTATGAATTCTTATCCAATATTCAGTTTACTGGAACTAATTAGTTCCTCAAGAATCATTCATAATGACGCCATCAACACAACAGACTATGCATATCAAGTCTCATTTCGTTTACAACTTTGTCAGAGTGTGTAGCATTGAAATTTCAATATAGTTAATTCATTTAGCAAGCACTATGGCAAAATCTTTCAGAACCAGAATGGTGTCATTATGAATGATTCCAGAGGAATTGATTAGCTCCAGTAAACTGAATATTGGATAAGAATTCATAAGTCTGTGGATTTTTTTTGGCATAATATATCATGGTTGTCCTGCTCATCTTTACCTTTCCACAATTGTCTGTCTAAACTCTGTGCATCTTTACCTCCACCCCGTGATCTCTCCTCTTGATTGTGGAAAGGTGGCAGCTTGCTACGGAATCTCTGGTATTTGTTTATGATGTCCAAGAGGGGAACGCTCAATGTTTAGTACCTTAAGTCATGTGTACTTACAAAGCCACTTCATACTGAATAGACAGTTGGTCCATCTAGCTTAGTATTGTCTACTTTCTGGAAGTGGTTTCAAGATCTCAGGAAGAGAAAGATCCTCTACAACACTTGGTCTCTGAGATCTAGCTGTAAATGATGGTTTGTTGAACCTGGGAGCTTCTGCACACAAAACATACACACTACCCACTATGCTACAGCTTATTCCTACAGATGACAGAACTAGGCCATCCGGAGATACAAACCGATTATGGAAGTAAACCTGAAGAGCCAGCCTAATCCAATTTAGCAAGAAAATTAAAAAAAAACACCTTAGGAGCACTTGATAAACACATTCCACTCTAGAAATAATATCCTAAGCATATAACTAAACTAGATCTATAGTAATCAGGTCTTCATTTTTGTTAGCCTCTTATTTTCACCTTATTTATGTGCCCAGCTCATCGTTACTACTCATACTCTTGTATAGCCCGAGAAATGCTGTCTGGGCCCATCTGCAATACAAAGCCTGAGGGGACCAGAAGAGAACCTGTCATGCAGCATGATGCAACGAACATGAAATTGAGCAAACTTTGGAGGACGGCGGAAGACAGGAGGGCCTGGCTTGATGAGGTCCATAGGGTTGTGGAGAGTCAGACTCGACTGTGCGACTGAACAACAACAAAACATGCAGCATGGGACGAAGAAGTCTCAGGCCCACTCAAGTGGAAGTGGGTTTGGATCCAATGTACTCTCTGAACAAAACTGGGTCTCATCACATTAAACAATTTAACAGCCAATACAATCCAGTAATCATCTACTGCTTATTCATCAGGACAACAGGAGATGAGCACAGTTGATACAAGCAATGCTGTTATTTTGCAACGAAAGCTGAGCCTCACCTAAGATACTGCTGTCTTGATATTTCATCTCCATAGAAGAAGCAAATTGTAGATAACATTGATGCATTATTGTGTTCACTTTCAGTAGAGTTACATGTTACTGTAACTTTCTGGGGAAAATAAGCATTTCATTATTAATTGTTCATGTTACAGCCTCTCATTGAAACTACTACATCTGAAATGTCACATTCTCAAATGTAGAACAAAACTATATAGCATGTTTTTTAAAAAAATTCTGAATTTTTCAGGCCATGTATAATAAGAGTTCAGGTTCATACACAGGCCTCGGTTGGGGCCGGAGCTCACCGGAGCACCGCTCCGGGAGAGAGGAGGCGAGGGGGCGGGGACATGTAGCAAGCCCTGCTCCCAGCAACCCTCCCCTCAGTCGGGCCGAGAAGAGAGAGAAGAAAGGTAAGTTCTGCATCTCCTCCCCAGCCCTCACCAACCCCCTCTCTGCAGGCCTGCGCTGCTGCGTGGGGCCCTACCAAAGCCCTCCTCAACCCCCTCTCTGTAGGCCTGCGTTGCTGCGTGGGGCCCTGAAGAGCCCTCCCTAACCGTCACCAACTCCCTCTCTGCAGGCCTGCAGCCACCAATCCACATCTCCCTGGTTAAGAGGCTACTCCCTGCAAGCACAACCAGGGATTTTGACAGAAGTGTCTACCCACCATGTCTACCAATCCAAATCAGTCCAGTGGCATATTTAAGACCAGGTTTTTATTCAGGTGCAAACTGTCCCTCCTCTGTGAGGGAGAATCTGCATCCCCCCCCCATGTCTACCAATCCAAAGCAGTCCAGTGGCATCTTTAAGACCAAGTTTTTATTCAGGTGCAAGCTGTCCCTCCTCTGTGAGGGAAAATCTGCATCTCCCCCCCATGTCTACCAATCCAAAGCAGTCCAGTGGCATCTTTAAGACCAAGTTTTATTCAGGCACAAGTTTTCCCTCCTCTGTGAGGACAGATCTGCACGTCCACCCCCCCCCCAATCCCCCCCCCATAGCTAGCAATGCAAAACAGTCTAGTGGAGCCTGAGCAGTGGGTGTTGCCTTCTGACACACTTCTGGTGATGTCATGGGTGTGTGGCCTTCTGACACTTCCGGTGATGTCAGGGGGTATGGCATATGCTAATGAGCTCCTGCACCTCTTTTTCTACGAAAAGACCCCTGTTTATACAACATGGTAGGGAAATCTTGAGACTGGTTTTTAAACTTACCTGCTGCTCACCTTCTTTAAGGACAAACTTCTCTGGAAATACCCTCAGCATATGTGGATCCATAATAATTCTTTCACAGAAATCTCTAAAACACAATGCTTTAACATAGGCTGCCCGACACCCTGTATTTCTTAGAAAGAAAGAAACCTGGCTTATTTTCCCAGGTGACAGCTCAGTCAATTCCACCATGTATCTGTTACAGTGTTTTTTCACATTTTCTAAGATCACACTGCTTTTGCCCCCATATCCATACAAGGGTATCTGGGGAAAAAAATACACATAATTCAAATTAAGAATCACAGGAATGCAACAAAAATCTGCTCTCCTGTCCACAATTCGTTCCCCTCACCAAAATGAATATTCAAGAAATCCTATTCTTTATAAAGTAAATGGATTAGAAGCCCCAAAACTCAGATAACTTGTTTTTAAGTCAATGGAAGCTAAGAACAAAACGTTATATAAAAAAAGATCAGGGGAAAGTAACCAATGGAAAGGCAGAGCAGTAACAGAATCTTTAATTGCCAGCCACAAATATAAAGGCAATATGAAACCCAAGCACACTAGAAACTTGTGACAACCTCCACCTCCAGATAGCTGGTATATACTACCTAATTTTAATACTTAGGGTGCAATCAAGTACTGTGAATATTTAGAATGTTTCATAACCACATCTTTACTCAACATTTTTATTAAACATGTTTACCATTTATACACAACTTGCAGTGTTCAAAGCACACTATCTTATAATCCTTACCACACCCCTGTAATATACGCCAATAATGTTATTCTTGTATTGCAGATGGCAGGGGTAGGGCACGATGAGCTGATGCTGAGTGTGAGTTACTTAATGCCACTGAGTGAATTAATGGCAGACACGAGATCAGAATGAGAGCTTCTAGGATCACAGCTCATTTTCTCTCAGCCACTATGTTGTATTACCTAGATATACTCCATACCACTTCTTCCTGAGTAGGCTCCTATTTAAAATTTCTCTGACTATCACAGGAGAGCTAACAGCAAAGTACTATCAAAACATTTACTTTAATGATAAAGCTCTATTGGCCTATGGACCATGAGCTGAGTCACAATACAATCCCCTAAGATAAAATCACTCAATCATTTTCTATCTATCGTTACCCTGGAAATCCCTCCCCCAACTGATAGGGCTGCATTACTGTGATGACCCCTTCTCTGGGGAGGTCTGGTTTCCCTTTAAAAGTGTTTTTTATGTTTTTCTCTACTGGGTAATCCGGCTGCCACCAGGAAATTTATAAGGCTTTCCAAACCTTTATAATATAATATCTATCACTGGGTAGGTAAGTCGAGGGTTTAGGCGTTCACGAGGGACTATGTGTTTCCTGGGAAAAATTTCTTTCAGAACTGGTATCTTAAATTAAAGTAGATTTATTGATATTTCACACACTTTTCTCCCCACTGTCAGGGATCTGGGCATGTAACTTTGTAACACTTTTCCCTTCAGGCCATATACGGTTACTGTTTCTTTATACTTCAACTTTTCATAACACACAAGACTGTCTCTCCTTCAGACCCCAGAACTAAACTCATCAATTGTCTTATTCAACTCTAAGACATAGAACTTAACAACCCACACAGGGAAGCCTCTCCTTCAACTCCCATACAAAGCTTAACTGAACTTTTTTCTCTCCTCATCAACTGTCAAAACTCTAACAGTCACTCCCGATAGACATAAATATCATCCACACAGCATCACTTCCAAAACCCCTCCCCCTCTCTGTCACTCACCAATCACACCACTTGCTTGTTTCTACTACTCTAGACTATCATACAGCCATGCATCCAAACTTTTAAAGTCACACACACACAGTTAAACATGAAATCGTTACAATTACGAACTGACCCAGCCAGCAAAAATGTCCATTTGTTGCCTATGTGTACATCAATTACTCCTTGCAAACAAGGAGAAATCAATTTCCTCCTTATATGCATGAATAGGCTACATCCAGTGTTCCCTCTAAACTGAGTTAGTATGAGCTAGTTCACAGTTTTTTAGCCACCAGCTCACACATTTTTGTCTTAGCTCAGGAAGGATGGCTCCAGAGCAAAGTAATTTATGCAGTAGCCAAATTGCTTGTTCACAACTTTAATGCCAGTAGCTCACAAAGTAGAATTTTTGCTCTCACGACTCCTCGGCTTAGAGGGAACATTGGCTACATCCTAAAAGACAGTGTTCCAATGTGACTTATCTGCCCCAATGCACACAAGCACATCCTATCTGAATAAGGCCTATTACTTATATCGGCCATATAATAACTGAGATGTTATTGCATTTAACCGAGACAGCATAAAAGCACATTTAGAAAAAATATATAGGCAGGAGTGCCTTGCAGGTACAAAAGACCCAAGAAGACAGAAGGACAAACCCTTCGAGCTTACATACATAAGCTAAATAGATCTCATTTAAAAAACGCTCGAAAATTAAGGTATCAGCAGAAGCCAACCCTAAGGCTGAAAACCTAATAGTGAGAGTCTTGATTCAATTAATTCCCTCCAAGGGTTTGAATAAGAATCTTCTCTTAACAGGGATAAATATCCTTCATTAGTGAACAATATTTTCAGCCAATACCTAAAGGCCCTCCATGTATGGGTCTCGAGTGAATGTAAACCCAATTCAAGCCTCAGAACAATTCTAGTAACACAATGTGGTGTCCCAATAATCTTTTGGAGGAAAGGAAACAATACATAAACTAAGGATTCATGGCATGCCTCTATCCACACAGTAATGCCATATAATAGCTGGGAGATTGAATCAAAAGTGGCTTGCAAATCCATAAAAGCCACATATAGCCATCCACCTGGATATAATGTATACTTCCTAGCCAGATGATGCAAACCCAGCTTGTTCAGGGCCAGTAATACCCTTTTCATATAACCAGCCACTTAATTTCTGGAGCAATCAAGACGCATACAGTTTACCCACAGTAGAAAGGAGACTAATAGGCTGATAGTTGGATGGATCCAGTCTATCACCTTTCTTGTACAGTGGAGCAATTGTAGCTGTTTTCCAGGCTTCAGGGATTTTCCTAGATCAATTAACTACTGAGAAGACAGGAGCCAATACTTTACTCCACCAATCTGGTTCAAAATGAAAGAGTCCTGATGGGACGAAACCCAGTCCAGGAGCACAACTCTTTTCAGCTTTACAATTAAGCTTTCAATTTCCCCTGGACAAACATTTGGCCAATCTGGTAATTCCCCTAATCTGGCTGGAGGACACCCATTTCTAGGAAGTACAGCAAAAAGATTGGGGAAATGACACTGCCAAGACAGAGCTGGTATACAGGACATTAGCTGTCTGCAGGATTTAAATGAGCTGGAGATGAGAGACCAGATTTCTTCGAATTATTATTGCTGACTGCTGCAAGCAACAAGTCCCATCTTCTCATCATAACATATTTTTTCCTCTGGATCAAGTTCTTTTATTTCCCCTCATACTCCATAGGTCGTGGCTATGAGTTCTAAATTCTTCAAGAGTCTTTCTGAGTAATACCTTCATGTGCTTACAGTCATCATCATACCACATTTCTCCTACCCTGGCACCTAGATCCCCTGAACGGATAAACAAATGCTGGTTTTAATTATCAAAACATATTAGGCTGGAACTTAAGAGATGTTGTCCCCCTACAGTGGCATGATATGGTAAGGCTCCTGCTGCATTGTTTCCCTTCAAGTTGCAAGCTGAGGATTGCAGGTTAGTACACTCTTCCATATTAAAACTTCATATACATAGAAAGACTAGAATATAAAGGAAAGGTTTAACATGACTGAGATATACCACAACTGGGCAATGTCCACAAGAAGTTTAATGGTGAATCTAAAAACATAATTGCCAGATAAACAAGGGATCATCAGTACGATCATTTTAACCTTACATTTAGGACCTTTTAGTGTCAATTTATTGAGTCTGAAGTATTAGCAAAAGTAAAATGCAAGATAATATTAACAGGTATATCCATATAGGAGAGACCATTTGTTCTGTTTGGGCACAAACACCTCAATATCCCAATTCAGAAGTCTCTAACAAGGCTATAATGGCTCAGTCGTAACTTGCTGTCTTGGTTGATATTTAGAAAATAATGCGATGGTTCAGGACTTCCTAAGCAAAGACATACACCAGGTTATTCTTTCTTGCACCACTGCAGAAAGAAAGTCCGAATAAGTAAGGAGACTTACAGTGAACTTGATTCCTTGTCGCATTGGAAACCCAAGCTGTTTCATTTCAAGCTTTGCCAACATGCAAGCTAAACGAGATGGTGTAAATATTAAGGACACTCCGTAATCATGTTTTGGTTGGATTTTGATTTCACAGTCGCGGTACACATGATCTCCAAATTTAATCTACAGATACACATGAAAATAAACACACCATAAGCTAATTTGATGAGATCTTAATTTAGAAGAGGTTAATTTAAAGAAAATTAGCAAATTAGCAGTGGGAAGTAAACATAACCTCAGCTGCTTATAAATGATGCCTTACCATGGTTTTACAAACTAGCAATCCATGGAAATGTTTACATTATAAGGTAAAATAGAGAAACGTAAGTATGTAAGAAATGTAAGAAAGGAAGTTTCACTCTGTGTCTGAGGTGCCTGCTTGTCCTATTGTTACGGACAGAGTCAAGCTGATCTTGCTTATGGGGGCTGACAGAGTCCTTGGGAGTGTGAGTCATCACGTGTGCTCTTGATCCATGCCTCTCCTGGCTATTAAAATCAGGACAGGAAAAGGTATTGGAATTGCTGGTGAAAATTATTAATGCCTCATTGACTGAGAGGGCGTCCCCTAGAGCACCAAAACAGGCAGTTATTAGGCCTCTGCTTAGAAAAATCCTCACTGGCTAAGGAAGAGGTGGCCAATTATAGGCTAGTCTCCAATTTACCTTTTCTAGGGAAGGTGTTAAGAGTGTGCGATGACAGAGCAGCTCCAGAGGTTCCGGGGTGACACAACAGCACTTAACCTATTTCAGCCCTGTGTTTAGAAATAGGACTGCTTTAATTGCATGACTGGATGATTGTCATTTAAATTTTGTGAGGGAGACAGTCATCTCTGTTGATACTGAGATCTACTGGTAGCCTTTGACACAATTTGTCACACCTTTCTTAAACATTAGTTGGAATATGGAGTTTACAGAGTAGCCCTTATATGGCTTCAGTCTTTTCTGTATGATCAGACACACAGTTTTCACTGGAGGAGCAGAATCAACTGGGAGGGATTTGTCTTGTGGAGTTCCACAAAATATATATGATGTGTGTGTGTGTGTGTGTACATAAACACACAAACTGAGCTTTGGGGTTGGACATTATCAATATGCAGATGACACCTAGTCTATATTTCACTACACAAACCTCCAGAGGTGTCCATCTTGGTTCTCAACTGGCCCTTTGAGAATGCAGTCAGGTGGTTAAGACAGAACATGCAGAAGATTAATCCAGAAAAGACAGAGGTAATTATCAACCAGCAAGGGATGGGTCCATGAACCCCTGGGAGCTCTTAACCTGCTGAGCAAAGGCCAACTCCACAGCATCAATTCCCTCTAAAACATCAGCCTCCCCTGCTAGCATTACCTCTGGCCAAAAGCACCTTCTAACAACTGCAAGTGATCCACTAACCCTCTCCTTTCTTACACTGGCCAATCTGATCCTGGCTTTTGTAATCTTGCAACTGGATTACTGTGACACAGTCTACATTGGCCTGCTCTTGAAGACAAACCAGAAACTGCAGCTGGTGCAGAAAGCAGCAGCCTGTTTATTGTAAGAGGTTAGCCGATGGGAACATACTTTGCCCATTTTGAAATCGTAAACCTGGCTTCCAGTTTGTTTCCAAGTTCAATTCAAGGTGCTGGTTATGATCTTTAAAGCCCTTCACAGCCTGGAGTCCATATACCTGAAGGACTCTCTCCTCCCATATGTTCCTGTGTACCAGTTACAGACCTCAGGCTGCTACCCGCAGGACCCAAGCTTTGCTGCCTGAGGTGGGTGGCCTATCTGGCATCAACAAGAACCTGGATCTTTTCCATCACATTCCCTCTCTTTGTAATGGACTTCCTTGAAGATCCAAGGGAGCTGCCTTGCTAGAGATCTTTAGAGGATCAGCCAGGCTGGGTATTTTTGCCAGGACTTTTAATAGGGTATGGTGATAGCCATCCTGGGGTGGGTATTGAGGATTTTTTTAAAAAAAATTAAATTTGGTTTTAATCTGCAATGTTTTATGTTAATTATCATCCATAAACTGCCTTGCGTCAAGAGGAAAGAAGGGGAAATATTTTAAATAAAGAGATAAATGCTGGGATAATCTCAATGTTTTATTTTTGATTTATGACTGTTTCACAACAATTTGCACACATATATGAATAATCACAAATGTTGCAAATATGTTAGCTGGGAAGCAACTAGATGCAACAGATAAGTGTTTCCAGGATGAAACATTCAAGATCCCAGTAACAAAACCAGACTTCAAAAGCATATTGACTAACAAAATGTAAAGCTAGAGGAACACTGGCATACCAAGATCAACACTGCTACTTCAGAATTTTAAGTGGTAGAATTAAAGTACTCTACTTAGGCAGCAACATTTCACAGAAGCTATCTATTTAGAAAAGTCTAAAGAAAAAGCAGCCTCAAATACTGGGCATATTCTGCCATATAAAAAAGCTTATCCGTTTCCATGACTCACCTGAAAACAGTCCTGATCTTGACCCCTTATCAGCAATCGTAACTGCTGGGTAGTAGTCTGAGAGTCATTTCTCAGAATTAATTTCTGTTGACTAAAAACGACAAAAACAGTTTAATAGTCAGTTGTCATTTGTTTGTATTGAGAAAAACAGAACAGTTGTATCTTTTCTTTTTCTTTTTTTGAAACCCCCAAGGGGGTATTTTTATTATTTTTCATAAGACTATTAAACTACAACGAAAAATATAGGAAGGGAGACTACAACTAAGGATAAAGGAAAGATACCCACACTAACTAAAATCCCAAGAGTAGGAGATCCTTTCCCTGTTAAACTAAATGTAAGTAATACAAGTGTTAGTAATACAATATACTTGTGAAGTTCTTGTTTTGCATAGCTTTTATATTAGTAAGTTAGTCTTTGTGAGAGTACTTTTTGAGCATCTTCTTTACTTCAAAGAGCAATTTACAGAGTCCCTCTGCCCTTACTTCGGTTTTCTATCTTTAAAATCATATACAGTTTTCGTTGCTCCCACTCCACCCACAGAGTCCTTGTCAGTTCCAGAAGTAGCAGAGTCACTTGATTTAGTTTCTTTAAGTTCTTCCCCCGGCCCTAGCTGACATCTCAAAAATTCCTTAGCTTTGAAAATGGAGTCAATCTTCTCTCTTTTATCGTTGACTTTAAAGATGACTCCCTCAGGAATTGCCCACCAATACTGAATTCCATTGGTTTGAAGAAATGAGATCAATTGCTTATAACTTTCCCTCTTTTGACAAATTTCAAATGGGATATCTTTTAAAGTCTTAATGATTGTATTCCCAATTTTCAGTGGATTTGCCGAAGTTGCTTTTAATATAGCATCTCTGGTCTGTCTTCTTGCAAATCTAACCACAATCTCTCCAGGCAGGCTATTTTTTAAAATATAATTGGAGTATGCCCGATAGGCAGCCTCCATGTCTTTTACTATCTCATCCGCTGTTAAGCCTGTTACTGGAGCAATAATCTCTCCCAGAGTCTTCTTCAGATCTTCTTTTTCAGTTTCAGGCACCCCCTGAAATCTGAGAGTCATATTAGCTTTTTCCATTTGGAGCTGTAATAAATGGGTTTCCTGAAGTTTTTGTGTTGTTTCCATATCCGTCACTCTTTTCTTCATATTCGCGGTGTCCATCTCTGTGATTTTCTCAGTTGCTTGCTCCACTTTCTTTTCCGTTTCTGCCAGCTGGCGCTGCTGTAGAGCGAAGTTTTGGTTTAGTGTGGCCAGTTGCTGGTTAATACCACCGAGTTGCTCCATTACTGGCTTCAGCATATCCGCTAGCAACTTCATGACGTCTGTTCCCACTTCCAGTCTTGGACTCTGACTGTCTGGTTTCGGTTTAAACTTTCCTCGGGAAGCTGTCATGTTCCTCTTTGTTTACACTTTCAAACCGCTTTGCCAGGGCTCGAAAAACTCGTCGTTTCACTATCGGTACTCAATTAAGTCTCTCAGAAAAATCTCGCTGTCTATTTCCCCCCTACCCTTCACTACGTTAATCTGTCCATGAGCTTAAGAGGCGTCCCTCCTTGCACTCCGCTTTTCCCACCGGGGGGGGGGGAACTCCGTTTTAGCACAATAGTCCGTTTACTTTGAACTCACGTTCATTGTTGGTCATATCTCTGACCTCGCTCTCTTCATCGTTGTTCCGCTCGATCTCCTGCGCTTGTCCTGGTCGAATTAGCTTGTACCCGAGGGTCACTCAGCGGCAAGACCATTAGGGCGGAGGGAAGCCTCTATTCTCTGGCATCAAGCCATCAAAGAGACTAACCCTCAAAAGCCCCCTGGCCTGGAACCCATCGCAAGTGTTCCGTGGGGGTACCACTTGAGGTGGCACCCCTCCTCATCGCTGGTGTGCTAATCCTCCCCAAGCGTTGGGGAGAGCGACCGCCATCGCCAATCCACAAACTGGAAGTCCAACAGTTGTATGTTTTCTATGAATCTGTGGGATAGCTACTAAAGCGAAAATGTAGAATATTTATCCAATGAGCTACCGAATGTCCACCAAACAGCTAGGATATTTTTATGTCTGTTTTTTAATTTAGAGTTGTATGTCAACTACTTTCAACAGCAAGAGCTGTATAGAATTCTTAAAATGTTTAATATGTCACTTAATATTCACAACACACATGCTTCTGGATGCAGAGGGTAACCCACAAGGTCAGGAGAAGTAGAAACATCAGGCAGCAGATTTTAAATGCCACTAAAAGGTGCCTTTTAATGCTACCTATCTGGCCTACAGTTGAGGCGGTGGAGAATTGACAGTATTGGCTTCCCCTGCCTGGCACTACTCTTCTCATTTGCCCATCTCCCTTGGTATTAGTCATCCTCTACTTGCACACAGACACGGAGTTCAATAGGGAGCAGACGTATTAACTGGCGCCAGTCAGGGCTCTTTTTGTAGCGGGAACTTCATTGCATATTAGGCAACACATCCCTAATGTAGCCAATCCTCTAAGAGCTTATAGTAGCCCCTGCAAGAAGAGCTCTGTAAGCTCTTGGAGGATTGACTAGGGGTGAGTCGCCTAATATGCAAAGGAGTTCCTGCTACAAAAAGAGCCCTGACTGGCGTCATTAATTGTTGTTATTTTACTGTTCTTGATTGATTGGTGCTTATTGGGTTTTATGACTGTTATCTCTATGTTTTAACTATTGCATTCCATTGTTTTATTTTATTGTTGTAACCCACTCTGAGCCTTGCTATGCAGGGGAGGATGGGCTAGAAATCAAATAAATAAATTTATTGCTTTCTTTATAATATACTCAACTACGGTGAAAAGGATTTGGCTCTACCACTCCACATGACAAATATCCCAGGCCAGCCTTGCTTGAATTGCATTTTCTTTGCTCAAAACACACTTAAATGAGGCTTGTGTCATCAACACTTATCTGGCTGCTTGTTGTTCAAGTGCTTTAAACCCTGCAGTTTTCCCATTTTGATTATCAAGGAAACACAGGCTTCACTGCTATAAATACTGCCTAGAGTTTAATCCCTTTCAGTGGAGCAAACTCCTCCAGCATACCATTTTGTTAGCTTCAGGGCAAGAAGAGAAACCTGTATATCATAAAGGATTAGTAACAGGCCTAACGTATCACTTGATGTGTGTTCTTTGTTGCCTTAGAAATGAAGTACTCTGACAGCTGCCGTATGGAGACCTAGATTCAGGTGGGTAGCCATGTTGGTTCGAAGCAACAGAAAAAAGTTTTGAGTCCAGTGACCAACAAAGTTTAATTCTGGGTATAAACTTTCATGTGCATGCACATGTCTTCAGATACACTGAAACAGACTTCCTCAAGCTTTACATATAGGTAGAGAGAGGGTTGGGGTTGTTTCCAAGAAGGGCTGGTTAGAGTCAAGAACTAGTTATATATCTGTTGAAAGAATTCCCCTTTGGATGACAAAATTGTATCTGCATAGTTTATTCGTCCTATGTGGAATGCCGAGAGAAACTTTTCCCTGAGTACTGCAAAGGCAGATGGAATCCTCTGAGAAATCATCTGTCTTTTTCCTGTAAGTTTTGTTTTGAGGCTGACTGTGAATGAAGAAGAGTAAAACAGGGACATGAAGCCTTAGTCTTGTCAATGAAACAGAATCAGAAAATATAGAAGAGATAAAGGAACTGGCACTAGTGTGAGATTTCCCACTTCTCCCACTCCTATGCAGGCTGGCTTCACTCCCCAAACGCATGTTTGGGGGAAGAACGGAACAGCAGGACAGGGCAAACTGGGGGATTATAGTGGGAAGAATTGACAAAAATCACCCCTCTGGCTTTGTACCAACAGAATTCGAAGCTCCATGCACATCTTCTAGTCTGGTTATGAATCATTTCAGCTTGCTCTGCCTAGAGAAAGCTGACAAGTTGCTCCTAACTGTACACCCTACCACTTGTTCCCTTGACCCGTGCCCTTCGTGGCTAATTAAAGCTGGCCATGAAGGGTTCCGAGGTGCCCTAAGGGAGATTGTCAACAAGTCCCTCTTGAAGGGGCGGTTCCCTGGGGCACTTAAGGAAGCAGTGGTGTGCCCTCTCTTGAAAAAGCCATCCTCAGCCAAATTGGCGAACCTCCGGCCAGTCTCCAACTTGCCTTATTTGGGCAAGATAATAGAGAGGGCTGTGGCCATACAGCTACAGGGCTTCTTGGATGATGCTTCCATCTTAGACCCCTTCCAGTCCAGCTTTTGCCCAGGCCACAGGAAGGAGACAGCGCTGGTCGCCCTCATGGGTGACCTCCGGAGGCATCTGGATTAGGGCAGATTGGCAGTGCTGCTGTTGTTAGACCTGTCAGCAGCATTCAACACGGTCGACCATCAGCTACTGATCCACCACCTCACTGACATTGGGGTCCAGGGGCTGGCCTTGCAGTGGCTTGTCTCCTTTCTCCAAGGTCAGGAACAAAGGGTGGCACTGGGGGATCAACTATCCCAGAGGCACCCACTCAATTGTGGAGTGCCTCAAGGGGCAGTGTTGTCCCTGATGCTTTTTAACATCTACATGCACCCCCTTGCCCAGATTGCCCGGAGGCATGGGCTGGGATGTCACCAGTATGCGGATGACACCCAGCTTTATCTGCTGTTGGACGGTCAGTCCGACTCCAAACCGGAAGATCTAGACCAGGTGCTACAAGCCATGGCTGGTTGGCTTAGGCAGAGTTGGCTGAAATCGGATCTGACAAAGACGGAGGTCCTTTGCCTGAGTCGGGGCGGTCCAAGGGTAGGGATCCTGCCTCCAACCTTCGATGGGGGACCTTTGGTGCCAGCGCCAGAGGTTAGGAGTTTGGGAGTGCTCCTGGATGCCTCCTTAACAATGGAGGCCCAGGTAGCAGCCACTGCCAAGTCAGCCTTTTATCATCTTCGGTTGATCAGGCAGTTGGTTCCCTTTCTCAAATGCAACAACTTGGCAACGAACTCCCGGAAGAGATCAGGGCCCTGCAGAACCTTTTACAGTTCCGCAGGGCCTGTAAAATGGAGCTCTTCCGCCAGGCTTTTGGAACGGCCGCCACCACTAACAACTAGGATAGGAGGCCCATTGCCTCTGGAATTTGTATTAACAGCCTGTGCCAGCCACCTGAAAGACAGCTGCAGAAGACCTATGAGCCAGCTATAGGAAGAGAAAGCTGATATGGTAGCCATTGTTGATTCAATAACAATACTAGCATTTATTATGTTATTGTTAATTGGTTTTAATACTGTTTTAAGTGGTTCAATTGTTTTACTGTAATTGTACATTAATTTTATGTAAGCTGCCTGAGCCGGGTTCGGCTGGGAGGCTGGGGTAGAAATATGAGGAATGAATGAATGAATGAATAAATAAATAAAACACATGGTCAGAATACAAGCCTGTCCTTATTAAAAAAAATGTTGAGGTCTAAGTTTGTGGGCCCACTGGGTAATTTTCCTAAACATCTTGATTGGTAGGAAGCCTCACTCAAAAACACAAGGGCAGATACAAACTCACTGCAAAAACCTCTTGGGGAAAAACTGCTGGAAGTTTTAAAAATCAAATTCATTCCAGTCCCATTTTCTAGCTAAAAACAGTCCATCTTTTACATTAATATTACATAAAAGATTGCAAACCAATAATTCCAACAGCCAAGAGTGAGAGATTTGATGTTTTCTTAGGAGGCATCCAAACAAAAGCATTCTAGGATAGCATAAGAGAAAAGCATTCTAGGATTGCAAGAGACCTGAATGTAAACTTGAATCCAGGGGCTGGAATTCAGAAAACTGCATTTAGTGTTCTAGTTCTGCATGGGAGAGATTTCCCACCTTCCATTTCCCCTACATCCCCGCCCTCACCTCCCTGAAAAGCCTCATCTCTGGAGGTCCTCTGGAGTGTTATGTGGAGGAAAACTGGCATTTTCTGCCTGTGCACATGGAGAAGTAGTTCCTGTTTCAAACTGTGCTGATCAGATCCCAGTTAAGTTGTGCAAGATCTTCCTTAGGGCATTTTTTTCAAAGTACAATACTACTGAATAAAATCAGGGTAGTGTTTAAAATAAGACATTTTATTTACAAATGAAATACTGGGTCAGGCTTCGGGACAACAGACTCAACTGTATTCTGCTGAAACCATTTTCTTGGTACTTACGCTGTTCTGCCAAGTTGTACTCCACCCCATGCCACAAGCTGCTTATTAGCAAGGATAGGGGGAACTTCTGAGTTGTGGCACATCTGTGTCACAGGTCTGCTCTCCACCACGGGTACTTCAGCTTTCACAGTTACTTTATACTCTGGTCCAGAGGGCAATACGAAAATTTTCACAACACTGTTAAAATGAAGTCTCAAGTTAGATACTCCGTAAAAAGAAACACTGCTTTTCATGATTAGGTCAAACAGGGTGAATTACCTTTCAGCATTTCTACAGTCCTTTGGAGAGAAGTGAACTGTCACTTCTCGTTCTTCCCCAGGTATAAGGACCAGTTCCTCAGGCTCAACAGAGATGCTGCTACTTGGCTCCAGTGTCTAAAAATGAATAGTGTTAGTTCAAGTAGCTTTCATTTTTTTCTTAGTGTCCTTAAGATGAGCTTTCCCTCTTTCCTTTCAGTGAATATAACTTGTAACTATCTGTTCCACAACTGTCTCTAGGGGTGCCAATCCTTATTTTACTAGGAAAAGGGAGACTCAACAGAGCCTCTTGCCACTCAAACTAACTCTTATGTATTTACAAAGTCAGACTGGTTTGACAATTTCAGAAGTACTTCTTAGAACAGAGGTAATTACTCACCATGATCTTTAAATCAACTCTAATATTCCCAGCATTCTTTAGAGGTAGCTGCTGCCTTATTGATGATCCTACTCTTGCAGACATATATAAAGTCTGGGGGAAAAAGACAGTATCAAACAGCTGACATCTAATACAGAAAGACTGGATATAATAAAAATGAGATAATTTGGGTTTCAGAATATACCTGCAGACCCTTTGGGGCATATATTCTAGGAGTTCCAGATCTTGCATACAAAGGAATACTTAAAATGTTAGCAGGCTCTGGACAATCAACCTCCACATCAATTCTTGCCAAGTACTCATCTGGCGGGCCCAAAATATCTGAAAGTTTAAACTTGATTATTTTTACTCAAAATCTTGTACCTTATTCTATTTAGTCAGACTTAATAGCATATTATCTCAAGTTTTGATCAGCCAACAGTGAAATCAAATGAGCAAGTACTTGAATAACTCATTAAGAACCAAGCAAGGGCTAAAAATCAACAATGAAATCAAATAGCATTGGCACAGTGGCAGTAAAGTATTTCATATTACTTCTGTTTTTTAAAAATCCAAAGCAACTTACAAAAATGGCAGCTTAAATTCATTTTTTTAAAAAAATCAGTGGAACACAGGAACACATGCTATTACTACTACATTGCAATTATTTATTACTCCTTTTCAGCAGCCTTAAATGAAAAGCCTGGCTGTTAATACTCAGTGATCTGAATATTTCAAAGTCACCTGAAAGACATGTCAAAACAATGCTTCTGATTGCCACAGGGATGTTTCAACATCACAGATGCCACAAGGAGGACATGCAGAATACTTCAGTTTACAATGGTTGCCATAACATACAGTTGGCTTCCAAAGACTGTCCCAAGAAAAAGCAGTTTCTGATTCTCCTCATAATTCATTAGGCAAGCTGCTGATGTACCCCAAGTTATGCTATTTATTTATTTATTTAAAACATGTATTAGCTGCCTTTCTACCTTACCGGAACTCAAGGTGGCTTACAATGTAAATATTAATACAATAAAACTAAAAAACACTAATTAAAATCAGCAATTTAAAACTGTCAGTAGGCAGAAGAACTAATCAAATACTTCTGTGAATAAAACTGTTCTCAGCTGCCTCCTAAAAATCAAGCGTGAGGGGTCCAGGCACACTTCCCTAGGACTGCCACTAAAAATGCCCTCTCTTATGAAACCATCAGCTTCTTTGATCAATGAAACAGTCAAGAGGGCCTCTCCTTGTGATCTTAATTCCTGGCCCAGAACGTATGGTCCTTCAGATACCCCAAGTCCCCCCATGTAGGACTTTAAAGGTTAAAAACAACACCTTGAATTGGGCTTAGGAGTGGATTGGAAGGCAGTAGGATTGGGGTCACAATGATTCTGGCAACTGGTCCTGACTATTATTCTAGCGGCAGCATTCTGTACTAGCTGCAAACTCTGAACACTCTTCAAGGGCAGCCCCTAGTAGATTGCACTGCAGTAGTCCAGTCTAGAAGTAACTAAGGCATGGATCACTGTGGCTAAATCTGACTGACCCAGGAATGGACATACTTGGTGCACAAACCACCTGATTTTCTATGGTGACCACTATTTTGAGCAGAACACCCAAAGTGCGAACCTCACTTTTCAAGGGGAGCTTAACCCCATCCAAGACAGGGAAGATCTCAAGTCCCTGGTCTGCCTTTCTACTAACTCAGATCACCTCTGTCTTGTCAGGATTGTCAGTTTATTGACCCTCATCCAGTCCATTACTGACTCAAAGCACAGGTTTAGAACATCAACAGCATCCCTGGAATTAGGTGGAAAAGTAGAGCTGGGTACCATCCACATATTGGTGACACTTCAGCCCAAACCTTCTGATGACCCCTCCCAGTGGCTTCATGTAAATATTAAACAGAATGGGAGACAAGGTCCCCACGGGCCAACAATAGGGCAGAACAGGAATCCCCAAGCACCACCCTTTGGGACCAGCCTCCCATGGTCAATGGTGTGTGGAAGGCCACTGAGACCATTCAGCAGAACTAGCATGGTCACATTCCCCATGTCTAGTCCTCAATAGAAGTCATCAACCAAAGTGGTCAGAACTGCCTGTTCCAATTCCAAACCAGATTGAAAAGGATCCAGAAAATCAGCTTCCTCCAAGAGCCCCTGGAGCTGAGAAACAAAAATCTGTTCCAGTACTTCGCCCAAAAATGGAAGATTGGAGACTGGTCAGAAATGGTCTAATATGGTGGGGCTCAGAACAGGTGTAATCACTGCCTCCCTGGGCTTAGTGGCACAACTCCCACTGTCAAGGAAGCATTTATGACTCTCCTTACCACTCAGCCTGCCCCCCCCCAGCTTTTATCAGCCAGGAAGGGCAAAAATCAAGGACACAGGCAGTAGACCTCATCTCTCCTAGAACCCTGTCCACTTCCCTAGGTGGCACAATGTGAAAGGTATCCATACATAAACTGGACAGGCAGATGCCAAAGGTGTATCGTCTAAACATGCATCAATGCCAGCATCTAACTCACAGTGGATCTGGGCAATTTTATCTGCGAAGTAATTAGCAAACTGATCACAGCAGACCATCGTGTGGTCAGAGTCCAATTTCCTGTGGCTATGATGTAAGAGCTCCAGAACCACATGGAACAGCTCTGCAGATGCAGTGATGGTGGGGAAATATTGCCTTTTTGCCAACATCAATGCAGAAATGGCACACTGGTCTTTTTGGAAAGAAAAAAAAGCAAGTGCATACTTGTACAAAAAAGCCCTATTCAAAATACCAGTATATTAGCCTGATTCCCTAGTACACTGCTTGCACTAACCTAGGCATGTTTGCATATGCTCCCTCCTATATGAAGAATGGAAACTTAATATTATACTCAGTTTTTTTAAAAACCTACTGAAATCTGACCTAAGGACCCTTCCACACATTTTATGACAGAAAATCCAGGAGTATTCTATGCCTGACTGTAGTAACCATGACTGTCTTCTACACGTGCCTTACCCTGTGCAATACAGGTTCCCAAATACATTTGTCTCATTTGGATGATATTCTGTATACTTAAATCTAAAACTGTCCATGGAGCTTCTTCACACAAGTGCTAGATTTAAGCAGCAGATGAATCATTACTAGGTTCAAAGTTGTATTTTACCAGTTGAATTTTGTTCTGCTAGACTAATAGCCACCTGGTATCAACCAAATTCAGAACACAGTTCGTCAGAGTTCTGTACCTGAAGTGATGTGTTTGCTTGGTGCATGGAACTGGACCCAAACTACTACAGCTTCAGGATCCTGGAAGGAAAGATATTTGTGTAAACTCTAGTGTGCTATAGAAACTTCAATCTTAACAAATGTTTCCATGATAAAGCTTGAAACACTGACATTAATTTCATAATTAGAACAAAACCACAATTTTAAATAACTAGGACGTTTTTCTATAAGTAGCCTTTACAACCATGAGCAATAGATGCAGAAGTTCTTCTGAAATATGGCGGATTTCTTTCTTCAACCACTTGGGCACCTCGATACTATGACAGAGAGAATGTTACTAATTGAGGTGTCAAATTGCTATTTCTGATTTTAAAAGACAAAACAAAAAGCAAGGAAAGGTTTCTGCATGTGGCCAGATTTACAAAGTTTATAACACTGCATTCCTGCCCTCATCAGGGCCACCAGGATTAAAAACATCCATAATAAAAATGCATCTTAAAACCAATTAAAACTAAACAAAAACACATTGTTTAAACAATTAAAGCCAAGCTAAAATACACAAAATTTCTGATGGCAATGGTTTCATATAAGCAATGAGTGAAATATGACTGATTTAATATGCATACACCAACTTTCTATGCAAAAGATATGCAAAGCAGCTTAGTATGAGTATACACACATATACATTGACTGTCCCCAGCATCAATGATACAAAAATGAACAACAACAAATGCCTACCAGGGTCCACCTACAATCTGAATCTCATTACTGAGGATCCCTTCCTCAGCAGGGAACTGAGTTTAGGAATTACCACTGAGTTTAGTTTGGGAATTACCACTGAGAGCTCCAACCCTAGTTTCACCTGTATACACCAGATGTATACAAAGAGAGAACAGCAACTAAACAATTTCAGTGACCAGGAGCTTAAGAGACAAATGCTGTCATGATTACACTGTCATGTGATTACATTGTCAGACTAGGATCTGGGAGACAAGTTTGAATCCCCATTCTGCTATGGAAGCTCACTGAGTGACCTTGAGCCAGTCCCTCTCTCAGCCTAACATTCTTCACAGGATTGGTAGTTATATTAGGATAAAACAGAAGGGAAGACATTCCTTATATAATACTATAATACAAAAAAAAAATTAAAAGAAGGGAAGAATGCTGTTGTAAGCCACTTTAGCTCCCCAGCGGAAAAAAATTGGTCATAAATATCTAAATACAATATATTGGATAAATTACCCTTTATACTCCAGTTTATAGCTACTTACCTGCTCATTGTAGCTTGGATTCAAGACATGGGAGATCACTGAAGGAGCTGCTAGCTGAGATATATTACATGTACGGACTGTACTTTTAACAGGAAGAGTAACAGGTTCTTTGGAAAATGTGAAACAGCGCCATGCAACAGCATTCTACAATTAAAATATTTTTATATATTGAAAACAGACCATTTGCAAGTTTAAAGAAACTATCCAATAACAGAGGTAACCATATTGATTTGTATTAATGGTGCCCTTTTGATACACCGAGTAGACAAATTTTCATGTTTCTATTAATAATTAGGAATTATTATGTGCAGCTCTCCTCAAGGAGAAACTAATCTTGGCATTATGCTGACCGACTGGAGAAAGCCTACTGTGACACTGACTCCTAATACATAAAAAAGATTATTTGCAGAATAGGCACTTGCAGAAGAAAATCCTAACATGCACATCCTGAATCACCCTATACCATTTTACACATCCATCTTCCTGGAGTAGGATCCAAATTGGGTAGAAGGCAGTACAGGGACTTAAGAAGGGAAGCGTATTATCTAAATAATAAGGGATATGGTAACTGTGGCAGCAGAGTTCTGATCAGAGGTGAGCAGGCCACAGTGGACAACAGAAGGCCAAGGAGGACAGGTTGCAGTAATCAAGATGGGAGACGACTGCAACATGAACCAATGCAATGGCGTACAAGGAAATATCAGTCAGTAAACTATCACTGCAGGACTGGTTGGAGAGAAGTTCTGGGATACAGACAGGTGTCAAATCCAGGAGGTTCTGTTAGCTCACCCAAGGACACTGTGTAGAGAGTACAGCAGATGGTCCCCCAAGGGGACAATGGAAAAGAAGAAAAGTTTACTGATCTATAACTTTCAAGCAAACAATGATGAAGCCAAAGTAGCAATCACTTACACAAAAAGCTATTTAAAAAGATAACTGCATGGCAGTTTCATGGTATTAGCTGCAATACTTACTGCATTGATAACAAGTCTGATTGGCACTCTAGCATGCGTCTTATTAATCAGTTTTAGTGGGAGACATTTCCAGCTGCCAGATGGCAGATCACCAAAGTCAAGCTGTTTTACTTCCACCTAATATTAGGAAAAGGAACAGTCTTTGAAAAGTGAGATACACCAAGCCAGACTTGTGTGTGTGGAAAAGCAAGCAGTTTGCTGCTAAGAATTCCAACTTGGATATATGCAGTTTAGCTCTCCATTCATTCCACAAGGGCACAGCAACTAAAAGGCTTTCTCAGAAGCTTGAAAAGGACAGTCACATATCCAGTGGTTAAGAGACCATTATGACCAAAATTAAGAGTTTGAGCACTTTACTAGTTGATTGGGTTTTAAATCTGTACAGTATGTTTTTAAATATACTAAAGTATTGATGTTTTTATGAGCAAGTTTTTGCCATGTAAGCCGCCCTGAGCCCTACGGGGGAAGGCGGGGTATAAATTTAACGAATAAATAAATAAATAAATTTTTACTTAATGATGCATTTATGCTAACTAGTTCAGTTATTTTGTTTCCATGGACTTCATTGACATCATTTTAAGTGCAAAATCCTATAGCATAATTGAAGTATGTAGCTCAACCACTTCCCCCTCACTAGGCATAAGCTTTTGGATCTGTATGCTCCCCACAGGTGCAGCTCTTCGCAGCCTTTTCCTGCCTCCCAGTTTAAACTGGCGGCAGGAGAGGGCAGCCCAGCCAGGAGCTGATAGCTCCCTGCAGGCGCAGCTCTGTGCTGCCTTCTCCTGCCGCCCAGTTTAAACCGGACAGCAGGAGAGGGCATCCTCGCCAATCACTCTCCACTGGCAAAGGAAGCCAAGCCCTAGGATCAGGCTGGTATTTTTTAACTGGGATTTTTCAGTCCAGGTCTATTGGACCCGAAGAATTTCAGGATTTCCGAAAAATCCCGAATCAGAATACAATAGCGTTACCTGGATCTGGGATTTTTTAGGAAGCACAATGGTGTGTGTGTGTGTGTGTGTGTCCAATAGACCTGAACTGAAAAATATTAGTTTAAAAAAATTGCACACCTTTACCCCTTACACACTTTCCAAATAGTTACATCAACTCTAGTTACTTGGGATTCAATACATTTCTACACAGTTCGGTTTTTAATTAACTAGTGTAGTAGTAGTGTGGACTTGAATTCATGATTCTGTTTTTTAAAACACTAACAGGAAAAACCTGACTTGCTGAATGTCAGAGAAATATTTCAGTATATCCACACCTACAAACAATTTATGAAGCCACTAGGATATCAGGCAGAATGTGTTCTTTTTCTCATAAAAGCCATTTCAAACTACTTTCCAGTAAGCAAATTCGGCAGATTGTCCATAGCTGAATCTTAACAGAAAGAATGAATGCCAATGGTTTACCTCAAGATCAGGATTTTCAGCAACTGCATTCAAGATGACCCTAGCTGCTAAAGCTTCTGCCTGGACTATTGTCTCTGCATCTGCAGAAAGTGGCCAAGAGGCAATGCTAAGCACACACTGGAAAACTCCTGCTTGACAAGGTAAGAACAGTATTTTTATTTCTTCTGTAGTACAAGGTCCTATGATGGTTTTGTTCTTAAACAGCAGGCATCCATGTTTCAGGGGTTCCATCTACAAAGAACAATAAGTTTTACAAACCTTTTAGAGGATAAAGACTTACAGAAGACCTATGGTTGTGTCAGCCACATTCAAATGTTGTCACAGCACATACACACACACCCAATTATACTGGTAGATGCTTCAATCAGTATTGGAGGAACAGGGTTCATAAAATAGAGGACTTTTGTAGGGCTCCTACCACAGTGCAAGGCAAAATAGTATTTTTATGTATGCTGTACGTTAGGGGGGGCCCTCTACAGAACCCATGGATGCTTGCCAACACCTTTCCTAGTACCCACCAAATGTTTTTACAAAGTGAGCAGGGCTAGGTGGGGGTTTTGCTGAGCAAGGCTTCTGAGTGGCCTTTAGAGATCTGATTGGATATGCATACTTACAAAGGGTTGCTTTGGCAGCAGTTGCCACCACAGCACAAGGATCTTCAGTGCACGACTGAAGATAAACTGTATGTATGCAAGGAAACATTGTTAAACACTATGCTCATTTTAAAAAGGCCCTCTGGAGCAGAGCTGATGCCTGAAATGTGGAAGAGTTACTCTTAAAGAGTTACACATAACCCCACTCCCGGGCGTTTTGTGCTTGTACCTATCACCCTTTGTCAGAATTCCAAAGGTTACTGCAGGCTCAGAAAGGGTGGGGACTCCTGCTCTACACAGAAGTTTACATACCTTTTCCCCATTAAGAGTAACACTACGCAGGTCAATGCAGACTTGCAGCCAGCGTTCAGTCGGATTTAGAATGCTGAGGACTGTTTGTGAAGTGAGCCCCACACAACAAGCATCACAGAATTTTATTTCTTCTGGTACTTTCACATGCCCTAGGAAAGAAAAAAATCCAGTCCAGACACTCCAATCTTGACCAGGATAAAACAGACACTATTTAGACATGGCAGTTTGACTCTTGAAAGCTTATACCCCCAAAATCTTGTAGAACTGTTAAGGTGCTACTGGCTCAAATCTAGCTCTTGTACAGTTTCTATACTTTTAGACAACTTTTAGACCAACATGGCTACCCTCTGAAGCAGTGTATCAGTATAGGCAGGGCACCTGTTAGTACCTTCAGCCTGCATGCTGTATTCTGCCAGACACTATGATTACATACCAATACCTGGCAAAATTAATATGGAAAACTCCAACTATATCATAGACCTAAATATACCACTACCGAACAGAAGACCTTTAAACAGTTCTCACACCTGGTGTATAGCCACTGTGTAAGTTTTGTTCTTTTCTTACTGTAGCTATCTGCTTTAGAAAATTTAAGAGGCATAAAACACATTTAAAAGTTAATATTAGGATGCACTGAGGCCCTATGGATTTGCCCAGAGGACTTTATGAAAAGAAATCCTTGTTATCCTTATACTGACAGTTGGTTCTTGTTTATCTATCTGGTTACCCATCAGCATGGGAACCACTACAGTACAGCTAGTGGCTCCTATTGATCATGTTTAGCTCCTAGCATTAGGCACATTAGGCACATACACAAGTTTCACAAGCATATTTAAAATGCCTACTATAGTAGAAAAATAAATGTTTATGACAGCATTTGCATTTTCTATACTTTTAGACAACTGTAAATTATGTAACACTTTATATTGGCTAACATGCATTCAAAATTCAAAGAAAAGCAACAGAAAAGAATATGGGAAGACAAGCACATGAAACCAAAAGTGCCAGGAATAAACAGCACAGGAGGCAAGGAAATGAAATATGCTTCTCACAAACAGAAGCTAGACGGGTAGCCATCTTAGTCTGTTGCAACACACTAAGGAATCTTGTGACACCTTAACATTTATTGAAGCCTAAGCCTTAATGGCCTAGAGCCCACTTCAGAGAGCTAACTAAGAATTCACTTCATGCACCTGATAAAGTGAGCCCCACTAAGTGTGTTAGCCTAAGATACCATGAAACAGCTTTTTGTTTTCACGTTGTAAACTAGTATCAACACCTGCAAAATGCTTTATGATAAAAAGGCATAAGCAAAGTGGATAGAAGATGTATAACTGGGACAAAATGCCTAAGAAAGCAGCCTCTGGATTAGATTACTTTAAACAATGCTGTGAAAAATCAAAGAAAAACTAACATACTGTATTCAAATGGCACAGATACTTCCCACTGTCTAGGCCCGGCAACATCAGTTTACATGCACTGTACCTGATTCGCTATTAAGAATATGTGGGTTGGATGTAAACTTGTAATGCGGAGTTGTGCCCAGCAATCCAGACCTAACATCTGGACCCAGTGCCATTCCTGCAGCCAGTGAGTTTTGAGTATGACCCACAGGGATGCTAGAATAAATCAGTCCTGCTGGAAGGCCAAAAACTTGAGGACAATCAAGATGATACTGAGGCAAAGCAATATTCACATTTGATTGTAAGTTTCCGATATATTGTTGGGCAAATGGAGTTGCTCTAAGGGAACAACCGGTTAACAAGGTTGGCATCACAGACGGTACAGTTGGAATCTTGGAAGCAGCATTATGGGATTTCAAGTCTGGTATATTTTGACTTAAGCGAATACACCCATCAAATCTCCTGAAAGATGGCAACATATTTAGAGAAGGTAAGCCTAGTCCAGGTGCTGTGTTTGTGCAGCCGCCGTATGTTACAGGAATATCAGCCTGACAGAGTTCATTATTACTGGACGCCACATCAAGACAAATACGTGCAAACTGGTCTTTGCTTTTCAATGCACATTCTGATGATGTTTTCTGGTCCTCAGATTGGTTGTTAGGCTCTGTAGATTCAGCTGCCTCTAGCTTCTTAGTAAGACTTCTTTGGGTAGTGCTTACTGAGGGGGTTTTGTTTGTTTGTAAAACAGTGTTCTTTTTTTCAGCGTCCTGCTCCAATGCTGAAGGTGGACTGGTCCAGACTATTGTTGTGCTCAACTCATTACCATCATTACTCTGAACAGAAAGAAATAATTTATTACTAGTAAAACTGTATAATTTGATTACGAACAGCAACTATACCAAAAATACCTTTATACATTTCCTGCCCCCAATAGCTCTACAGGTAATGCATGTACAAAAACCCAATACATGTAAAACAGAAGAAACAAACATTTAGAAACAACAAATTATTAGTTATGAAAACTAGGCAAGTATGCTGTACCAAAGAAACTAATTTTTGCTATTAAATATACTGACATAGGCTTGGATCCCTGCTAGAAGGGCATAATTTTCACAGCTTCCCCCCTCTGATACCCCAAGCTATTTCTGGGGTCTCCTGTTCCCTAGAAGCAGCACTGGGGGTTGCTCTGGGGCTGTCATGGAAGAAGAAAGATGGGGAAGTCATGCTTCGCAGATGAAAATGCTACTGCCTACATCATCACATGTACAAATAACTTTTAAAGATATTAAAAGATACAGTTCTAGATATACATTATCTTAAAATGCATACGTTTATCTGAAGAAGATACAGTCAGAAGGAATTGAGAGACTCGGCAGGTAGTATCTGTAACTAGTTTCTAGTGACTCAAGCAAGACAAGGGTAAGGGAATACATCTTCTCAAAAATCAGATCTACCACATTTTTGACATTTGAAACTTAAAACCAAAGGTGAGAATAACTGCTAACCAGCAACATTTCAAAGCAATGTGAGAATTATCCCTTTAAGTAAAGGAAGGGGCTGTGAAAGTCCTTAAGAGATACAGCTGCGCTTAAACATTTCATACTGCGGTCTACCTCAATCACCATTTTAAAGGCCAAAAATACCTGGTAAGAAATAACATTTATTTTGTAAATTTCATGATGCTTTTGCTGCCTAGAAAACTAAAAGCAGCATGAATGTCAAATACACTGGTTGCCTGAGCAGGTATTTAACTTGAGCTTCTCATAAATGTATCAGCAATTTTACAGTGCTTCCAAGATAGCAACTTTTTCCATAAAGCAAATGAAGAAATAGCACTAGCAAGTGAAACAGTGCTATTTATTTAGAATTCTACTGCGCCCTCCCCACGAGTGGGCTCAGGGCGGCTAACAAGCAAGGGCACCATGTGCCAATACATAAAACCAAGTAAAGCAAGATAAAATCGAATAAATATCAAAATTACATAAAGTGCTCAGTACTGTTGCTCTTAAATTAAGACAAGATGGTGTCCAGTAGATGTTGCCTCCATCCCCGTACAACGGTACCGATCTACCGCGCCACTGAGATGCAATCGTCCTAGGGCCACTCCATTCCCAGTTATCAACTGGGTTCGTTGGTGATGGTGGTAGTGGCGGCTCCTAATCGAAAGCCTGGCGGAAGAGCTCCGTCTTGCAGGCCCTGCGGAACTGTACAAGGTCCCACAGACCCCTGATCTCCTCCGGGAGCTCATTCCACCAGGTGGGAGCCGCCACTGAGTAGGCCCTGGCCCTGGCTGCAGCAAGCCGGGCTGCCTTGGGGCCTGGAATTACTAGGCGATGTTGTGCCCTAGATCGTAGTGCTCTTTGGGGTATATACGAGGAAAGGCGGTCCCTCAGGTTGAGGCTTTTGAGATGCAACAGATATCATCCACACTAGCTTGGCTGAACCAACTTGCCTAATAGTGATCAATGAGGGTCAAGCTAACAAAATAAGTTATTATAACAATACAAATATTTATTACTAGCCTGATACCCGTGCTTCGCTACGGTATTTAAGTTCCATAAATCCAGTCATAATACTGATAATATGAAGTCTGAAAGGTAACACTTGTTGTAGGAATTCTAATGGAGAAGACTGTAGTGTAAAGGATGAAGTGAGACATGCGTACTCTCCCACCACCACCAAAGGACCTCTCCGTAGACCACAGTGGTGGTTCTGCCCTCAGGTGCTAGGATCACCAGGCTGCTTGGTGAGCTCACTCTAGAGCAGGCTCCTAGTAAGGTCCTTTACTATCTCCCCATGAACATTCATAAACTCAATTGCCATGCTGGCTGTTATGAGAAATGTCTATTCAGAAGTCTTAAATTGCTGATTTCTGTAACTGTCCTCAACAGTCTGCTGTCTCTTTTAACTGTTTTTTTACCTCAGAACATTGAGATCCACAGCTGAGCAATCAGAGGGAGGTGGGTGCAAGCAGGCAGGTTTTACCTCAGAACTCTGAGCCACACAAGTTGACCAATTTGGGGGGGGACCCTTAGTGGTCGTGTTTCTCAGAAATCTCTTCATAGTGGGGGTTGACATCATGGTAGGAATACACTCCCCTTATTTTGAGTTTCTTGGTGCAGAAGCTTGGCCTGGGCATTGGATTGGGGTGTGTGTGTACAGGGCATACTTTTTTTTTCTTTTTTACAGAAATGCTTCTCATTTATGTTAAATTTAAGGAGTGGGACACAACTATGTATTCAAAACAATGTCCAAGCAATCAGATATTGAGCAAGTTCATATGAACCAGTCTTCTAGAACCCGCATTGTGAGAAGTTAAATAACCTAATACAGGAAACCACTTTTCTACAAATTTGGGGTATATTTCCATAGTGGGTGGGAGTGTGGCTAAGCTGGGCCAGCAGCTTCGCTAAGGTGATCCTGCTGGGGTGGCCTCCCTGATGGATTAAAGTACCCTGGCCCTGCTCCTACACCTGACAAACACCCACCTGTAAGAGGGGGAGGATTGTGTTTAAAGGCATCAGGGAGGCTGGGCCAGCAGCAGTGCTAAGGAAATCCTGCAAAGCAAGCCTCCCCTATGGCTTTAAGGACTCCATGCCCCTTCCAACCCTTGACAGGCAATTGTCTGTCAGGTGTAAAAGGAGTAGCGTGTCTGAAGGCACTGGGGAGGCTGGGCCAGCAGGATTGCTAAGGAGATGCTGCTTGGACAGCCTCCTCAATGGATTTCAAAGCTCTGCCCCTGCTCCTGCAACTGATAGACAACTGTCTGTCAGGTGGAGGAGGGGTATGTGGGAGTGTGTCTAAAGCCAGTGGGGAGGCTGGCCCAGCAGCATTGCTAAGGTTTTTCTGCTCGGGCAGCCTCCCTGATGGATTAAAGTACCCTGGCCACGCTCCTTCACCTGACAGACACCTGCCTATCTGGTGTTGGGGGGGAGTGTGTTTAAAGGCATTGGTGAGGCTGGGCCAGCAGCAGTACTAAGGCAATCCTACTGAGCAAGCCTCCGACGGCTTTAAGCATCCCACCCCCTCTCCTACACCTCACAAGTAGGAGGGGGAAGGGTACTGCAAGCCATTGTGGAAGCTGGGCCGGCTCCCTGACGGCTTTAAGCACCCTGCAACTGCTGCTACACCTGACAGACAAGTGCCTGTCAGGTGTAAGAGGTGGGACGCATGTTTGAAGCCATGGGGAGGCTGGGCCAGCAGTATTACACTTCACAAGCGGTTGGCCATTCCTGATTTCCTCAACTGTCATTAGCTCTCTGC
>NW_015172097.1:209787-212039 GCF_001447785.1 Gekko japonicus
CTGTAAGCATCACACTTACATGAGGAGTATTAGAAGCCACTGTCGAGGCTGGGCTGGCAGGATCGCTAAGACGTTCCTGTTGGGGCAGGCTCCCTGGTGGCTTTAAGCACCCTGCAACCGCTGTTGCACCTGACAGACAACCACCTGACAGGTGTAGGAGGTGGTGTGGTGTTTGAAGCCATCAGGGAGACTGGGCAAGCAGCATTACAGCACCTCACAGGTGGGTATTCCTGATTTCCTCAACTATCACTAGCTTTCTGGAGTCTCCTGTAACTGGTTTTTTTTTACCTCAGAACACTGAGCTCTGCAGCTGAGCAATCAGAGGGTGGGGAGTGCAAGGAGGCAGCAGCCTGGGAGCTACATAGGAAGCAATGGAGGGAGCACATTTTACCCCTTTTGACCCACTTAGAGGTCCAATTTCTAAAAATCTCTTCTTAGTGAGCATCTACGTCATGGTAGGAGTGCTCTTTTGTGTTTCTAGGTCCAGGGGTTTGGCCTGGGCATTGATTTTACGGTGAGGGGACTTTTTATATATATATATAGATGAAGTACACATTAGTAAAAGATAAAATAGGTGGGGATCTGCGCCGACGCGGCGCAGTGCGGCTTCTCTCCATCCCGCCCGACTCTCTTACAGACCTTTCTGAGCCTCCCGGTTGCCGGGAGAGCTCGGCCAGCCCTCTCGGAGTGAGGGCTGGCGTAAGGGGCGTCTTTTTTGGCCCCTCCCGCACTCGGCAAAGTGGGGGGGGGGGGGTCCAGAAACAGCCCCGATACAAGACCGTTCGAGGGGAAAGAAAATGGCCGCGCCCATGTTGGAACTAGATCGGAAGTCCGGACTTTTAACTAAAGGGAAGCTACAACAAGGAAATTACCACAACGGCAATACAGAAGAAAACTGAAAGAGTGAGTAATCTTTTTTGATGGAGTCTTAAGAAAAATCCCCAAAGAAAGAAACGTTCAAGCATGAAAGTGGAAGTGGCCGGGAGAAGTTTGGGACTTAAGTTTTGTATCGCGGCTTGAGGTGGGGAAGGAAAGTACAATGACTGGTGTGTTTGTTGTTTGATGGACCTGAAATATTGGCAAAGACGGATTAAAATCAAAGAGAGAGAAAAGTGGTTGGTGGAAAGATGTACGGAATACAGGGAACAATTTACTGGAAGTCTAAGTAGAAGGTTATGGAGAACTTGTTGGTTATTGCGGAAAAGACGGAAGTGGAGCAGGAACTGGATGAAAATAACGAGGTGGCTGAGCTAACTATTGAACAATTTTTTACCATTTTGAGGGAGACGATTCAAAAAGAATGCAAAGAGGCTTGCGAGAAGATAGTGGAAAAATTGGAGAATGTGCAGAGAGGGTTTGGAAAGATGGAGGAAACAGAATGGCCCAATTTGCGGAAGATTTCAGAGGAGCGGCAAAAGGAGAAGGGTGTTGTCGTTCAAAAAAAAGAGCTGGAGCCTATGCAAGAGAAGGAATGTGTATTAAGTGAAAGAACTGGAAAGAATTTAAAGGGAAAAGAACTGATATGCGTTAAAGAAGGACTACCCAACTATAAACGAACATGAAATTGAGCCAGCTTCAGAGGACGGCGGAAGACAGGAGGGCCTGGCGGGAGATGATCCATGGGGTCGCGAAGAGTCGGACTCGACTGTGCGACTGAACAACAACAACCCAACTATAATAAGAGACGAAACAGTAATGAAAGAGAAAGAGTAAGGAGGATTATGAGAAAGAAAAGAAGGGCCTGAAAATTTAAAGAGAAAAGCAATAGAAGGAAAATGGAATGGTTGATCAATAGCAGGGGAAAAGCGGGGAAGCCAAGACGACACAAAAACCGAAGGCATGTGGAGAGGCTGAAGTGGGAAAGTAGAATCTTGATGTATAAAAGAAAGAATAAGATATTGAGAAGGGGAGGAGGAATGGTATATACCCAAGATAGGAATAGATGGAAAAACGACCTGGATGTTCAATACATAATTTTGTATAATGTATAAGGTTATGTCTTTGTTCCATGTGTGAGCTGCTAGGTTAACAGGATGGGAAGCTTATCCCAGATAATGATTCAATGTATTATGGGATATCAATAAGAGCTTAATGTAAATTGTCAATAAATTAATAATGGAAATAATAATAGTGAGGGGGTAATAAATTGGTAATGTAAACAGAAGAGGGTGTAGGAGTAAAATTAAGTTAGAAAGATGGAACGATTGAGGGATTAATGATGAAATGGAATAATGAATTAAAATATATTTAAG
>NW_015172098.1:0-1215 GCF_001447785.1 Gekko japonicus
CCTGCTTAGCTTCTGAGGTCTAATGAAATTGGGCTTGCTTGGCTGTGGGGTGCCTTTTGAAAGGAAAAGAATGCCCTGGCATTGATAGGTAGAGCAAGGAAAACTTCTCATTCTGGCAGATAAAATCCTTGCCTGCTAGCAAATGGAAAGCTGAAGGAAATGCAAGGCAGTAGAGCAGAGCATATACTCCCCACTTCAGCTATCTTGAGACCTCTAGGGTTTGGCATATTGAACAAGCATCTCTCCACCCTGTAAAGGTTGCTTTAATATAGATCTCTAGTGCATTCCAGTCTCTGGCTCTGAAGAGTGTATGCCAATTGCTGAGTAGTATCTCATGGGACAGAGTGAAAGTAAATGTTTAGTTGGCCTGTGGCAGCCATATACATTGAAGTCAGCCAGGGCCGGCTCGCCCACTAGGCGAACTAGGCCTTTGCCTAGAGCGCGAGCCGGCCGTTAGGGCGCGGGAGGAGAGGCAGGGGCAGCTACCGGCACGCCTGGCCAGCAGCTGGGGGGAGCGCCGGGGCTGGGAGGAGCTCTGCGGCTGCAGGAGGAGGATGCATGGCGCGGCGGTGTGGGCAGGGCGCAGCAGGCAGTGACCGAAGCACTGGCTTCGTCTGCTTCATGGTGAATCCGCCCCTGCACACACACACACTTTCAACCATTTCGGAGCAGCCCGGCCGGAGGAACAGTCTCTCAGGCCCTCCAGCCACTCTAGCCCCGCCTCAGCGATTCGTGTCCGGCCCTCCTTCCAAGCGAGCATGCCCGGGAGCTGCCTTGTCCCTGGTGGTGGCACTTGTCTAGAACATTCCACCCTGAATCTACTGCCCATCAACCATTGATTCTGCAAATGGAATGTTTACGGTCACAGTCAGAGATGCCTTTAGATCTGACTCAGCTGCAAATGCCTGATGGATCTAAAGGGTATGATCAGACAGCAACATCTGGGAAAGGTCCCACAGTCATCAGCACCCTGTGCTGCCCCGCTACAGAAGTGGAGTTGAGTTTATGCACTAAGCATCCTGGTTTCTAAGGTCAGTTCATCTCAGGTGCCTTTTTTCTTTTGGCATTTTGTGTGTGTGTATGTGTGCCCATGCCTGGAAGTCATTGCAACCTCTGGCAACTCCCACTGGGGCATGGAGGATGGTCAGAGAAGTGGCTTGATAGCCTGACTCTGTCTCCCAACCCTGGTATTCTTTGGAGGTCTCCCATCTAAAT
>NW_015172098.1:1240-38455 GCF_001447785.1 Gekko japonicus
TCCATCAGACTGTCAATGCAATGTATCCAACAAAATGAAACAAAAACAAACTTTAAAATCCAGCCGGATGGCAACGTCTCAAAAGAACACGGCGGCCATGTTCTTTCCCTGCCGATCGCTTCGGCGTCGGAGCTGCTCTGGACACCCCACCCGCCCTGCCAATTGCGGGGAGGGGCCAGAAAAAATGCCCCCTGCTCCAGCACCCACCAACGGGGTGCTGGTCGAGCTCCCCCGACATGCGGGGGGCCCGAACAAAGCGAAAGCGGTGCGAACGGGGACGGAGCGATCCTGGCCCCCACCCGTTCGTCGATGCGCCGTACCGGGATCCACACACACACACACTTTCAACAGTTTCGGAGCAGCCCGGCCGGAGGAACAGTCTCTCAGGCCCTCCAGCCACTCTAGCCCCGCCTCAGTGATTCGTGTCCGGCCCTCCTTCCAAGCGAGCATGCCCGGGAGCTGCCTTGTCCCTGGTGGTGGCACTTGTCTAGAACATTCCACCCTGAATCTACTGCCCATCAACCATTGATTCTGCAAATGGAATGTTTACGGTCACAGTCAGAGATGCCTTTAGATCTGACTCAGCTGCAAATGCCTGATGGATCTAAAGGGTATGATCAGACAGCAACATCTGGGAAAGGTCCCACAGTCATCAGCACCCTGTGCTGCCCCGCTACAGAAGTGGAGTTAAAAGACACCAGGGAAAGTCCAATCCTAATGCTTGCCGATGGGCTAAGGAGGGACTTTCCTTGGTCTGATCGCTCAAGCATGCAGTCAAGCCATTGGGGTGGTCTGTCCATTCCATCCTGACTCGGTGCCGGTTCTTTTCCTCGCTTAGCAGTATGTGCATAACCATATACTCCATGGGGAATTCTCAGTGTGGAGGTGCAATTCCTCATTTATGCACATGGGATATAAAAGGCAACCCCACCCACTCGGCCAAACGTGCCATCTGATTGGGCAGTGACGGGCTGAGCCCACAGCTACAAAGGATGTGTGATCACGCAACGCCATGTCAATTTCAACTAGGGGAAATAGGCTCGCTTCCCCTCCGCACCAAATGACATGTCTGGCCGCAGCCTAAATGTCTGTAAAATGTAGGTGCTTTCTCCTTTTCCCCTGAAAGCTGACAATGAGAATTGTATCCCTTTTTTGGGGGGGGGGTGCATTACAGTTTAAAATGTGTTTCTCATTGAAACGAATAGAAAAGAGGAATTAATAGAATAACTAAAACAAATAGGCTTAATAACACATTTTCTAGAACCACCCTAGGTTTTCAAAAAAAGAAAGTGAGCTTAAAAAAAACCCTTGTTTTGTGCACATCTCTCTTAGGCACACTAGGTAGCCTGTATCTTGCAATAACTGGAGTGATCCTGATTTGTTCCTTTGGCATATCTTAAAAATCCCTTGTTTTGTGCACATCTCTCTTAGGAACACTAGGTAGCCTGTATCTTGCAAATCAGTGATCCTGATTTGTTCCTTTGGCATATCCTGATCAAGCACAGTAGCATAGGACATGACTATAGAGGGAGTGACATCCTATTGCCTTCTCCACCCCACTATACAATTGGAATGACTTGGAAGTTGAAGGGTCCTGTGTTGTGAGGTATAGGCTATACTGTGGCTTGGCCACACTGGCTATCAAGTTACAGAGGAACCCTGCAGGAATAGATAACACAGTTCACTAGATACATAGCATGATCAATTGTCTACAGTTCTCCAGATGAAGAGGAGTGGGGTATCATAATGTATGCTTTCTGATGCTTGGAGCATCAGTTAAGGTTGCCAACTCCAGGCTGAGAAATTTCTGGAGATTCAGGATCCTGGAGACAGCAAAGTTTGGGGAAGGGAGGGACCTCAGCAGGGTATAATGCCATAGAGGCCACCCTCCAAAGCTGCCATTTTCTCCTGAGGAACTGATCTCTGTAGTCTGGAGAGCAATCAGAATTTCAGGAGATCTCCAGACCCCACATACAGGCTGGGAACCCTAATTTTACACAAGTTTGCATAGACACAACTAAAATGCAAAGAACAGTGGTACAATATACAAGATTCCCAGGTTTCTTCTTCTGCCCCATCCCCTCCTCCTTTTGAGTTTCTGTTCCTCCAAGCCTATAGATTAGTTGTATAAACGTGACAGAAGAGAGAGAGCTCAAATTGTGAACAAGTCACTTTTCTTCTTTGCCTCTATTTCCTTTTCAACCCATTCTTTATTTTCAGTGTAAGTTGTAAGCTCTTTGGAGCCAAAGCTGTCTTTTTCTATAAATATATGCCATGTCTAACACAATGCCCCCACGATCTCACTTGTTACCTCTCAGTTCTACAATAATACAAATAATCATGTCTTTCTGGGTAGCTGTTCTAAACCCACATGCTTCACACCCTCTTCCTTACGGTGTCTGCTTCCATTTGTCAGAGACTGAATGCATGAGTTTGATTTATGCAGGGAATGCATGATATCGCCAGCATCACTTATGTGTAAACCTCTACCACCACTGCTTGTCGCTCATATTTGCATGTCCCAGTCAGAGAGGAGACTGGTAAATATTGTCACCCTTTTGTGCTAAGAACATAACTTCCTTCATGCTTGCATTTTCCAGTTTTTATTATCTCTTTCGTTCTTCATGGGGCTGAACACAGTTTTTTCTTACTATCCTTTCATGCATATTTCTAGGCAGGATTTGCTTGTTACATCAGACAACTATTTTGCAAGCAATTAAAAAAAAGACCAGAGACAACTGCTAAAACATAATAAACACAAATAAAGCCCAGTCCCAGGTAGAAATCAAAAAGATTAAAACATCAGATACCATAATAAAGCATTTTTCAAAACACCGATAAGGATGTTGCAACACTTATTTAACCAGGCAACCCATCCCACCATTATAGAGCTATAACAGAAAAAAGCCCTCATTTGAGCTGCCACGGCTTCTTTAACAGAGAGTATAATAAGTAAGATATGTTGGGAGAAGCAGAACGCTCTTGTGGGCTCATACCAGCAGCGAGAGACCAGTAGGTCTGTGGGTCCTAGGGCTGTAAATGGATTTAAAGGTCAAAAGGGGACTTTGACATGAAACCAGAACTGGCAAACTAGATATTCTAACATTTCTGTAAGGTGCCTGTATCAACTTGCCCGTCAACAATTCTAATGTAGGGTGCAATACTATAGTCTTGTCTTAAGGCTACAGCAGTGTGGATAGTTCTGGATTGGGGGAAGGAGCTGTGAAATGCCCCCCAGGAGACTTAATGCATGTGACAGCTATTTATGTTTGGGGAAATGGCTGGGGGGGGGAGACTGTTAAATACTGTTTCCCAGCTCCATAACCCTGATCTAGATTTCCCTTCTCATTGGTGACTACAAATAGAACTCTAGGATCATGAATATTTCGTCCCATAGGCTGTACAGCCCTCCTTTGAATGGCATTCACTATGGTAGAAGTCTTAAACAGAGTTATACTATAAATCCACTAAAGTCATTGGGTTTAGAAGGTTGTAATTCTGATTAGGGTTGCACTGCTGGGAAATCAAGTATTCACCTTTCCCTGGGAAATTTTCTGCGTGGTGCCTGTTATGTAGTAACCACGTAATGACAATTTTTATATCATTTGAGAAATTAAAGTACTCTAGTTTGTAATTGTTCATGTTCACTTCCTATGCATGAATGCAAATTTTCAAACTTTACAGAAGTCCCTCTGGAACACAATGTCATCTATGGCACAAGGCTAGTAATACTTTTGATGCAGCTGTTCACAAGTATCTCTATATGCTTGTATAGCTTCTGAATTTATGTAGCTTTCCTGCAAATGCTACTTGATAAAAGTATTCTATCAGAAACTGATCTGTGCATAGCTATTGCCTTTCATTTTCTGGAGCCAAAACATTGCCATTATTGTGAAGAAAATTTTAATGACATCATTTTGTATATCTGCACTGGAGACATTTTTTGTCTTACTCTCAAAAGCTCTTTACAAAGCTTCTAGCTTGTCTGGGTTCATCTAGCCCTTCAGTTTCAAAGCCCTTTAAAGATAACCAAAATTGGTTTCATTTAATAGGTAATGTTAAAAGACTTCCCCCCATGAACTAGAAGGAAAGAGGGAATAGAAAAATTCAACTTTTTGCCCTCTCTGACAGAAATCATTCCAGTTTGGCCACCTGATGGGCTCTTGGGGTTAATTAGAAAATCCCCATCAAGAGCTCAGAGGCCAATATCAGCTGTCAAAATCCCACATTCCCCCTCTTTCACCTCTTTCAAGTGCAAAACAACCTGTGTCTGAAGATGTGCCAGAGTATAAAAGGGCACACCACCACCACTGTGGGCTCTGACTTAGGCCTATTCATAGCCTTGCTACTATGAATACAGCAAAATCTCAAATGAAAGTTTTAATCTCCCCACAGCATTCATTCCAAAGAGAAAAGGGCTTCCCTTTTAACAATTTCCCCCCTCAAATCTTTTGTGTTGGTCCGCTTTGGTGCCGAAGGGAGGGGGGTCACTCTGACCCAGCAAGGGCTGTTTGCCATGGAAAGCTCTGCACCTAAACCTTTTATGCTGTGATCAGAGCAAAGGTTTCCTCAGACCAAAAGTAACGAATGTAAATGCAGACTGAACATGGTCAGTATATTGGGGGGGGGGGGAAGAGTCATTTCAAAGAATCTAATCTACCTACTTGTGTTTGCTGCCTTTCCCCAAAAGTGTACCTAAACTGCCAACACCAAGGGTGACTTGAAATTCTTCTATAAAGACAAATGTTGGGGAGAATTATTATAGCTGGGAGAAATGGACTACAATCCAATCCCCCATAGTGGACAAGTCTGAGACAGTTCCATCGATATTAAGCCATGACATCTATCAGATGTACACAGTGTCCTCAATACTACATTTGCTAATAGGTAACTTTCCCCATCTGTTTCAAGTTCAGTCAGAGTTATTAAAAGTTAGTGTATATAGTACGTATAATACTGATATATGAAATATATCAGCTACGTTATGTAGCTGAAATCTTTAGTCCTTTTCACACACTTGAATTGAATACAGAACCTGATGAATGAGTGGACATTGTTAGCTAAGACAAGTACAGTCTCTCCCCTGGTTCCCTAAACTTGTTCTCTGAGGGTTTCAAACACCAGAAAAGGGCTCTTTTCAGAATCTTCCTTATCTCTAGCAGCCAGATAGGCAAGGGTGGCTACATGGAATATACTAGAAAAGTTCTGAGCGTTTCACAAAGACTACAGCTAGTATTGTGTTTTAATTGCCAATACTGCATTATATTAAGGAACTGAAAGCAGCCACTTTAGATGATATCTGAATCTAATGAGTAGAATAAGACATAATCGGAAAGGTCCTCCACAAATCCAGATCCATAGAGACAAGGGGTTTCTCCCTATTTCTGCCTCTGCCATATTGCTTTACCAAGTAGAGGCAGCTGTTCAGAGATCACATTAAGCAGGAGAACAATTTGCCATATGTATGAGAGCCACTTTACCCACCTCTTCTGTAAAACAAACTTTGTATGCAGCAATATGGTCTGTTATAAAAGTAGTGCACCATCCTACATAACAAGACCTCATTTTTATTTTGCTGTAGTGAAATAAGGCCTATGGCCCCATTCATTACTTGAAAAGACATCGGTAAAGATGTTAATGGTGCTGGTCCAAGCATGAGGGTAGGTTTTGTATTAAAATGCATCTTATCCATGCATCTTTAGAAGTGTTGCTTGGCCTTTTTGAGGGCTACTTGGCCTGTAAAATGCCCACTGACTGACTTACAAAACCAAGGCAGATGCTATTCCAGTCTCATTTAGAATACCCCAGTGCTTTGAAAGGGCCCTTCTGAGCCCCCAAAGTGCCATTCGAAGTCACCTTTTGTACCCAGTCTCTCTTACTGATATGAAGGAGGCATGATTTTATGAGTGAGTGAGAATGCTCCCCTCCCCTCAGCAGGACTGAGCTCCCTTCAAGTGATTATTGTTTTGTTTCTTTCCCTTAGAGCAGTAACACCTACATTGTATGAGGAGAGACAGAAAGCATTCATACTCTTCAGAAAGCCATTCACTTAAAGGCAGCTGGACAGACTAAGTGTTCAGCTTGCCCTCTTCACTCTTGGATGAGTTTTGTGCAAAGCTCGGGCTTGGAGGCCTTTCCTTCACAGATCCAAGCAATTAATGAGAGAATGATTGTAAAAAAAAAAGGGAAGAAAAATGTTGCAGTGTTTGGTCTGCCTCAATCATTTGCCTATTTGGGTATGTAATTAAATTATACAACTGAAGTTCCACACCATAAAGGAAAATGGCTGGTCTTTCCCCTGCCCCAAGATGAAAAGTAACACTGTTTATGTAATTAATAGCCATGTGTGGCTTTTCTTTTACATTAAAGGGCTAATAAAGGTTTGAATATAGGTCCTACTGTTAATCCAACACCAATTGGAAATAATACTTACCTAGACGGTTTCTTAGTCAAACAAGACATTAGGGGGAGGCATTAATTTGGTATCACCCCTTAATTCTGACATGCCAGTGAATCAGTTCTTTTCAAAGGAAGTTTTTTTTATAGAATGAAGAGAGTTCAAAAGGTCCTAACGGAATGTTAAGGACCACTCTGCCCTGAGATCTGGGTGTTACTGACCAGGATCGATGGATGTCCACTTCTTAAAGTCCATTAAAAAATTAACTGAACTTTTCCACTACTGTGCCTACCCTCTGTCTCCTCCTTTCATTTTTCAAAATAATATTTTCTGGCAAGAAATCTTCCTTATTGACTACTTTTCACAAAGAGTAGGTATATAACAGTTATGCAATTGAATATTGCAAAACAATTATTTAAAAGCTAGTTTGTATTTCTGCTTCTTTTTTCATCTAACAGTTGCACGGAGTTTATTTTGGAAATCTTCATGCTATGTTAGATTTTAGTTTGCCACTTATTTATAGCTTCTGTGGACAGCTCATATTTCAGCAGTTTTGTCCATAATAACTAGAAAGAGAAATGTATCCATCCCTACAAATAATAAAAATGGTAGTAGATATATTCATTAATGCTTCAGAGTGATTTAAGAACATATGAGAAGGCAAAGTTGGATCAGGCCAATGGCCCGTTCAGTCCAACACTCTGTGTCACACAGTGGCCAAAAATACCAGGTGCCATCAGGAGGTCCAGCAGTGGGGCCAGGACACTAGAAGCCCTCCCACTGTTGCCCCCCCCAAGCACCAAGAATACAGAGCATCACCTGACCCAGAGTCCCTATCCATACCTAGTGGCTAATAGCCACTGATGGACCTCTGTTCCATATATTTCTGCTATCCCTGACAATTTGCTAGTTCAATTAAATTTACAATCAATCAGTGGTTGCATACACTAATTTAAACTAGTATTAACATTTGCTAACAGTAACTTGAGATTTTATACTAAGTGTTGTGGGCTCCCTCTCCCATAATACTAGAACCCGGAGTCATCCACTGAAGCTGAAGGGTGGGATATTCAAGACAGAAAAAGGCAAGTATTTCTTTACACAGCATAAACTTAATTTGTGGAACTCAATGCCACAGGATGTAGTCATGGCCACTAATTTAAAAGGCTGTAAAAGAGGAGTGGACAAATTCATGGAGGACTGGGCTATCAGTGGCTACTAATCATGATGGATATCTCTTCCCTCCAGTACCAGAGGTAGAATGCCTCTTTAAATCAGTTGCTGGGGAGCACAGGCAAGATAATGCTGTAGCGGTTATTTGTGGGCTTCCTGGAGGTAGCTGGTTGCCATTGTGTGATCAGAATGCTGGACTGGGTGGACCTTTGGTCTGATCCAGCATGGTTCTTTCTTGGAAATTCCAGATGCGATGTCCCCTGTCTCAGACCTCCAGACTGAGTGGCAAGAGAGACTAGATAGCTAGACAGTCACACTGACCTTTCTTCCTGTATCTACCCTTTTGCCACTATCCTCTTTGAAATGCAGATTGTGTTCTCAGGGATCAATGTCCCTTTCCTCTCTCTCCCTCTCTCTTGATGAAGCCGTGCTCTCTACCTGCACACACCAAGAGAGGGACATGCAGTCTTCTCTTGGCACCATGAGGCAGATGGCCCTCTCGCCATCTGCTTCCATCCTTTAGTTAGTAAATTAGTAATCTATCAATCTCTGCTCTTTCCTATCCAAAGTGTACTTCTCAAATAAAGAGAGAAGTATTCCTCTTCTAAACTTGCAATGTGGCTCTGTGTAGCTTTGTAAGATGAGTAACCTGGTAAAGTGACGCTCCTGCATTTGTAGCTTTATTTAAGCACTCTACTAACTAATGGTGACTGGACTAACCACACCAGTTAATCTCAATACTCTTCTTATGTTCTTACAATCTTATAGTTTACACACTACCAACCCTTTAATCAAAGCTTGTGCCCCACCTTTACCTGATTGTGGGTAGTTGGGGTTTAAAAAATCCATAGAAGGGGCCAGACTGGGGGATTAGAGATTCTTCAGACCAGTGGGTAATTGCCTAAGAATCCTCTCCTCTCACTCCCCCCCCCCAGTGGTCCCACATGGCAATCAGGAATGCTTGATTAACCACCAGTTCAGTTTGTGTCCTATTCATGGCAGGTGATCACATGAAGTGAACATCCATCCAAAACAGCTGTTTTGAACTTATCCAATTGTGGGGGAAACATGACTGCACACATGCAATTACATGCTGTTTTCTCAGAGTTGTCACCTCTTGCTGCGACCATATCTGCTGCTACTTCCATTGCTAAACAAACGTTCTATGCTGAGAGTTATTTCTTTGCTGTCTTGGTGTCCCTTATGAGAACGTAACTCCATTAATGGCTCCCAGGACTTATAATTTATTTGCCTCCCTCTGTTTCTTCTCTTCATTGTTTAAAAACAATGTATTAAAACTTTTACTGTACAAGCCTAAGTGTGTCTATTCAGATATAATACCCATGGCGCTCAATGGCAGCTAATCTCTAGTCATTTAATTATTTAATTAATTCATTTACAGCATGTCTATTCCACCTTATCTCCTTGGACTCAAGGTGGCTATTACGTGTGCTGAGAACAGCAGCCTTAAAGTGCTATCCTAAGCAGGCCTTCTCAAAGTGCCTTAGTCCCAGGAAAGCGTCCTTCAAATTGCAGAGTAAATCTGCTAAATGAAATGCATCTTGGGGATTGGTTCCAGTGAAGTATTCTTGGCACATGGCACCTGTATTGACAAGGAAAATGAAAGACAAATAAACCTTTTAAAACAGTCCAGTTTCAGAGTTTCTCCCTCCCACTTGTTTGAGGGTTGCCAACTCTAGGTTGGGAAATTTCTGGAGATTTAGGGATGGATCCTGGAGAGGGCAATGTTTTTATTTATTTATTTTATTATTTATTAGTTAAATTTTATTTGGCTGCCCTTCCCTGCAAGCAGGGCTCAGGGTGGCTTACATCGGCAGGCAAATGCAATGAATAATAAAGATTAAGAACAATATTAAAATACTTAATACCAACATATTATCCAAGATAGCAGAAGGAATTTCAGTTTGGGGACGGGAGGAACCTCAGCAGGGTATAATGTCATACAGCCCTCTTTCCAAAGCTGCCATGTTTTCCAGGGGAGCTGATCTCTGTAGCTGGGTGGTCATTTGTAATTCTGAAAGATCTCCAGAGCCCACACAGAAGTTGACAATCTTAGTTTACTTCCACTTTTTGTAAAATCACAGCTCATATATCAATAACAATTACAGAATAAAATAACATTAAAAACGAATGAGGGGTATTTGTGAGATTGTCAAGTTAATACATAGCAGGAGAGTGTCTCCAAGATATTATAACAGACAAAAAATTGGTCACAGATGGTGTAACTGTGGGACTACCATCAGCCAACAAAGAGGAAACTACCTGAGGTTAAATGGCAAGTTGGTACTTGCTCAAAGTGGGGGGAATCCAAAGTTCTCACAATGAGGACCATTGATCACAAAATAACAAAATATAATCAATGGTCTCAATTATGCCAGAGGTACAAAAACAGAGGCAGCCAGAGAATGGAGTATTAGCAAACTATTCCTTCAGTTTGGCTGTAGGCAAAGCATTCAGTCTACCTAGCATATATGCATGGCAATTGCTGGGCACAGTAGGGTATTTTAAATATGAAGGAAGACTTACGGGGGAGAGATTCCAAGGCATGCACGGCAAACCTGAAACTCAGTGCTAATTCTATCAAGATTTATTATTATCCTTTTGATCCCTCTCAATGCTTCATAATAGTTCATATTATGGACCATAATAAAGGGAAAACCAAGACACTCGAATCTTCTGTCTACTAATTTCACCTAGGCACATTTATAAGTATCTTCCCTCAGAAGATGTAAAAGACCTCCTTAGGAGTTTTATACTGAAAAAGGGACTTCAATCTCATATTAAAAGCACACAGCCAAGCCCTAGATTCCAGTGAGCATTGAACAAACTCCATTGTTAGTGCAGTTCCTGCAATACAAGGTGGTATTCCAGATATCTGATGAAAATACAGTAAGAATAGATAATCAATATAAGCAGAGACTACATTTATCCAAATACCTGGACCATATAAAATTTATGGAAGTACTTTTGCATTAAAGACCTCAGTGCATGTACCCATTGCCCTCTTTTGGAGCAGAAGAAACATACAAGACTATTTACATGTGGACAAGGGGAACTCAATATATGTTGTTTACCTTGACTTCCAGAAAGCTTTTGATAAAGTTTCTCATTAAAGGCTCCTAAGTTCTACTATTTGCCATAGCCATAGAACCCCTAGCAAACAAAATTAGGCAAGCAGATGAAATCTCCGGTATAACAGTTAATCAAATTAAATACAAGATCAGCCTTTTCGCAGATGACTTTGTTCTTTATGTTTCACGACCACAATCATCACTCCCACTAATTGAAACTTTACTTGCAAAATTTGCAACGATCTCAGGGCTCCGAGTTAACCAATCAAAAACCCTAATATATCCAATTAATATAGGAAAAGACGTTCAGAATTATATTGAGACTCATTATTGTTATCAATGGGTCAAAACATCTTGGCCTTATTTAGGTATTAAAATACCTTTAAACCTAAATGAATTATTTAAATTCAATTATATCGATACCATAAATACAACTAAGGTACTATTAGAAAGATGGCATACAGAAAATTTAACTTGGCTAGAAAAAATTGTCTCAATTAAATCTGTAGTTTTCCCCAAACTTTTATACCTCTTTTGCGCATTACCACTTCCGATTCAACCTTCCTACTTTAAATCCTGGCAGACCATTTGGAATAAATACATATGGAGTTACCACAGGCCTAGAATTAGTTTTAAGACTCTTCGCAGACCCACCAAATTAGGAGGTGTGGCCTTACCGGACATAAAAATTTATTATGAAGCGGCAATACTTTCAACAGTAGTTAAAATTTTGAAAATGGACCCCCAACCTGAGTGGGTTGGTTTAGAAGAATTCTTTTTGAACTCAAAGCAATATTTGGCAACATTTTGGGCACATACCTCGGAAAGATCACATTTAATACCAAATCACCTTCTAATGCAGGCCTTATTCAAAACTTGGAAACTTAAACGAAATTACCTAGCACCAGATATTTCTTTAGCATCTGCTTATATAGACCAAACATGGTTTCCTCCTGCACAAAAATCTAATTCTTTTAAATTATGGAAAAAAGCACATTTAACTCTATTATATGATTTAATTGGTAAGAAACATCTATTAGAAAAAACAAAGCTAGATATAAAGGCTTCTTCTATTTATTTATTTGGATTTATATCCCACCCTTCCTGAATGCTCAGGGCGGCTATACTCCCCTGGTTTGAATATTTTCAAATACAGCATTTATTCAGTACACCCAAATTGGGACAAGCATGTACTAGACCGCCTACAGAATTTGAAAAACTTATACTATTGTCAGATGGCACTGGTAAAGGCTTGATTTCCAAAATATATAAGATACTTATAGAACCTACTCCGTCAAACTTACCTTCATATTGTTGGATCCCCAAGCATCGAGAATAAATCCACGTTTTCAAGAAAAGCAAAATTTATTTCAAAGCGTTGAAGACATACTCAAACACGTTCTTTGTTAGAACTGGGGATACACAGTTAGGTCAAGCATAATAAAGGAAATTCAAACAGATACAGATCCAATGAATAGCATTCCCGCTGGCGGGCTAATGAAACGGTTGCGCGCCCAGTCCATGGGAACCAGGCAGAACATCAGACAAAACACAGGTGCAGTACTCATGAGAAAAGCAATAGGCAAGCATTACAGCATCTTCTCCCCCACACAACCTCCAGCAGTTATCTTGTGCATTCCAACGCAGGAGCAGGATGATAGAAAACAAGCCGGGTGCAACAGGGAAAGGATATGTACACAGAGGTCACAGAAAACAGAATGGCAGCTTGCTGACACAACCAGGGATAAATGCAAGGTATTGTGTCATGAGTTGAACTCTGATAAAACCAGGGATGAGATCCAAGTGTGGAAAGGCTCAAGGTGACAAGCAAATATTGGAGCGCATAAAACCAGACATACCACTGGAAGGAAGAATCACAAAACTATGACTGACTTATTTCAGCAATGCAATGTGGAAGAACTCACTAGAAAAAGCAATTGTCCTTGGCTTGGTTAGAGGCAAAAAGAAACTTGGCCGCCAAACACAGCAGCTAGACATCATAGAAGTCGACACCAGCCTGAACATGGAACAACTCAAAGAAACAGTACAAGATCATAAAACGTGGAGAGAGCTGGCCCATAGAATTTCCAAGAGTCGAACACAACTGAATGGCTAACAACAACAACATGGGTGATTTCCCACAAGCGCTGCTCTGCGCTCACTCTTCTCTTTGAACCGATGGTACGTGTCAATTTCACACAAGCTGCTGTGTGGCCGCATTTCGCTCTGCAGCTTCGCACGATTTCCCCCGCATCTACTCAATCCTCAAAAAACAGGATTAAGAAGACACAGGGGAAATCGTGCAAAGCTCTGGGGCAAAATGCAGCCGTGCAGCAGCTTGTGTGAAATTGACACATACCATCGGGGCAAAAGGGAGGAGTAAGCGCGGAGCAGCGCTTGTCGGAAATAACAAAAAGACTGGGAAGTACTGTTCTGTAAAACCGAAGCCAGGATTATAAATGATCCTGTGGAAGAATGACATATTTGTGTCTCTTCGCTGGTACTCACCATGAGGCCCCCCCTGCCAGTCTAACTGGGGATCAGCTGGGATATGTGGGGGACCTCAGGGTGATCTGAGGTCAAAATCCCCCCAAAGTCGTCCAGAGCAAGGCAGAAGGTGATGACGGAACAAACAGGAAAACATAACTTCAAGTTGAAGTGAAGCATTACACCTATTAATTTCATTGCTGCACTTACTTTTTAAGATATACAGTTTATTAAGTTTAACGTACAACCGGAGAGGAGAGGATGGTGCTTTGATTTGTAGAAGGGGTGTCTGTTTACAGTGACTGCCTGCACTGCGCTTGCAATTTCCTGTGCTCTGAAAACAATGATTTTCAAAGAGAAAAGGGCTTCGCATTTGCATTTGAATTACCACTGACACAAGGCATTAAAGTGACAAAAAGCAATGGCATCCTTTCAAATTTAAAGTGGTATTGCGCGTTTCGGGGGGCAGAGGCATTATTTCACCGAGGACTCTGAAAGCCGAATAAATACAGCAAACTATGATTTACTGGGTGGCTGAGTCCGACTCGTGAAAAGAGGCAGCTTTTCCAGTTGTTTTTTAAGGTTTTTTTTAAAAAAGGGAGTTGTTCAGTTAAGGAGATGCTCACAAAGAGCTTGTTGCATGGCAAGACTTGGAGAAGTCCCACAGGTCTAAGGCAAATGTGGAGCTCTGTGGTAATATTTTCAAATACAGCATTTATTCAGTACACCCAAATTGGGACAAGCATGTACTAGACCGCCTACAGAATTTGAAAAACTTATACTATTGTCAGATGACACTGGTAAAGGCTTGATTTCCAAAATATATAAGATACTTATAGAACCTACTCCGTCAAACTTACCTTCATATTGTTGGATCCCCAAGCATCGAGAATAAATCCACGTTTTCAAGAAAAGCAAAATTTATTTCAAAGCGTTGAAGACATACTCAAACACGTTCTTTGTTAGAACTGGGGATACACAGTTAGGTCAAGCATAATAAAGGAAATTCAAACAGATACAGATCCAATGAATAGCATTCCCGCTGGCGGGCTAATGAAACGGTTGCGCGCCCAGTCCATGGGAACCAGGCAGAACATCAGACAAAACACAGGTGCAGTACTCATGAGAAAAGCAATAGGCAAGCATTACAGCATCTTCTCCCCCACACAACCTCCAGCAGTTATCTTGTGCATTCCAACGCAGGAGCAGGATGATAGAAAACAAGCCGGGTGCAACAGGGAAAGGATATGTACACAGAGGTCACAGAAAACAGAATGGCAGCTTGCTGACACCAGGCCAGTTTGGCCAGGGACCCTGGAGGTTTTTTGGTCATCTTCTGGGCATGGAACAGCGGTCACTGGGGGTGTGTGGGGGGAAGGTATTTGTGAATTTCTTGCATTGTGCAGGGGGTTGGACTGGATGACCCTGGAGTAGGGATGTGCATTCGGTTTGTCTGATCCAGGATATAATGGGGCCGAAATTGACATTCGGCTGACCTAAAGACTCTGGAATGGGCTGGTACTGCCGAAATTGACATGCGGGAATCTTTCTGCCAGCTGAAGTTGATTCTGCCCGATTCAGCCGAATTCAAATTGGGCCGATTGTTTGTTGTTTTTTGCACACCCCTACCCTGGACGTCCTTTCCAACTGTATGATTCTATTAGCAAGGAATTATTAACTTTATTACTTTCAGCTGCAAAAACAACATTCGCACAAAGCTGGAAGAGTAATTCCCCTCTATATATTGCTACATGGTACTCCAAGGTATGGGAACATCTCCTAATGGATAAAATCTCAGATAAACTGGCAAATTCAGACCCTTCTCGCAACTCCCAAGCATTTTACGGAAGGTGGAGGGTGATATTGGAAAAATTGGAGTATGTTCTAGAACAAATAAAACCCACATAGAAATCACAATATTATAGCTTTATTCATAAAGAATGGATCTTATAATTATTGGATTTTGTTATCATTATGTTCTGAGAGTTTGTTTGTTTAGTGTTGATATTTTAATTCCTTAATATTGTATTCATATTACGTTGTATGTCAACACATTGTTTCTAGGGAATCGAAAACGAATCAGCCAGTATCATAATGCCCCTGTATAAATTGATGGTGCAACTTCATTTTGAATACTGTGTACAGTTCTGGTCACCACACCTCAAAAAGGATATTATAGCATTGGGAAAAGGGCAGAAAAGGGCAACTAGAATGATAAAAGGGTTGGAACACATTCCCTATGAAGAAAGGTTAAAGTGCTTGGGGCTCTTTAGCTTGGAGAAATGACTGAGCCACCCTAGTAATGTGTTTTCTTCTTTGCTGAAGAACTCTGGCTGTCCCACCCTGTCACAGTATGATATTTTAGCTGTTGGCTCAGTCCAGGAACTTGAAGGTAGGATCAGGAACCCACTTTAACTTAAACAACTTAAATAGCACTTGAGGCATTTTGAAATTCAAAAATAACAAAATATTTTACTTAACATAAATGGGAAAGATCAGGTGAAATCAGGGGTTGAAATTTCTGAGGTAAAACCCAGTGTTATGCACAGACTTATGTATTTCAAACTAATGAGAGTTTCTTAAACTGTTCACAGTTACTTTAATCTTTATGTTGAGAGGCTTTTGTTCCAGTGTTTTCCTCAAACATTCCAGTACAATTTCTTTGAATATTCTCTGACTGTTTTGGTTTCCAGAAGGGTGGTACACTCTTTAAAAAAAAAACCCCGTTCTCTTGAAATACAAGTATGCATCTTGAGTTTTTAACTGACTCATAAGTTTTCTACAAGCAGTTTCTAATCCCACCAGACCAGGGATCTCTGCACTCTTATTTTATTTATTTATTTATTTATTTTATTGGATTTATATCCTACCCTCTCCACAAGTGGGCTCAGGGCAGGTCACAACAGTTTGAGTAATAATACAATAATAAATACAGAACACACAGAATTAAAATTTTAAAATCAACAACAGCACAGATTCTATTTCTGGAGTCCACCAGCTGCTCCCACAACTGCAGGGCATATATGACTAATTAACAGAGCCCATTCAGCGGATGCCAAGGCAGTTTTTAAAAGGGAGATTCATACAAGGGCAGTTCACCCGGGTAATTCACCTGGGCAGGGTGAGCAGGGGAGGCCAGGGTCTTCAGGTGCTCGCCTGGCAAAACAGCTCCATTTTACAGGCCCTGCAGAATTGCACTAAATCCAGCAGGGCCCTGATCTCAAGTGGGAGCATATTCCACCAGGCTGGGGCCAGGACAGAAAATGCCCTGGCCCTGGTCAAAGCTAAGCAGACATCTTTCAGGCCATGGACTACCAGCAGATGTTGCTCAGCGGAGTGCAGGGCTCTTTGGGGCATATAGGGGGAGAGATGGTCCCACAGGTATGTTGGTCTTCAGAGCTAACTCCCCATTTGACTGGGTAGAGAATTTTCTTCTCTCTCTAGACGATCTATCCCTTTTCCTTGGCCCAAATGGAAATCTTTGCCTACTTCCCAAACTTCCTTGCCAACTTTCCACCCATTTCTCCTGTCGGTGTTAAACTGCTGTCAGCTAACGCTGAAATCAGGCTGTCAGTACTCAGCTTAGTTAAGACAGAAATCTAACTGAATCTCTCCTCAGCATGCAGCTCTCTCAAGACTTTCTCTGCTCAGCTGATGCTAACCAATCAGATCACTTGGAGCAGCCTGTCATTCAAGGCCCGGTTTCTGTGAAGAATTAACCCTTCACAGTCCTTCAGCTGTTTGTACAGCACTTCTAAGTTTTTAAAAGTGCAGTCCGTCACACCCCCAATGTATTTTTTAAGGATGTCAGTGGATATCTCTGCCAGGCAGTCACAAGGGGGTGCTCCTGAACAAACTGTGGCTGGTGAATTCCGATATAACAGCAAACCACAATTGGCATAAACTATGATTAACAAACCAGAAACAACACCTAGTTTGAAATCTTGGGTTGGTGTTAACCAGCAAATTCCAGTTTTCTGGACCTACTTTCAGGCGTTTTGCAATAGATGTGGCTTGGGGTCTGGGTATGTGAAGCAGACAAGCAGTTTTGTATTAAATGAATGTTCATTATGCACACAGATATGGTGATTTGTAATCTTATTAAAATGTTCTCTGTTAAGCATAACTATATTAAAATCAGAATAAAACATTATGGCTTATATTTTGGTTCCATTTGCACTCCTATTCATCGTATGCACGGTGAAGTGGGTTCCTCTTGCTCTAAACGTTTTTTAATTCCTTGAAAGTTATTAGTCATCAGAAGTGCCTAGTATTAAGCAATGCTCATTCCTCAGCAGAGGACCACCTCCGCAATGGATAAAAGGAACACAGTCAAAACCAAAATATCCCAACCAGCGCTTCACATGGGGTTGCCACACACACACCAAAAATGACCCATTGCAACTTCTCCTACCCTTCCGATGTTTGTTGTGGAAAGTGCTGTCAAGTCGCAGCCAACTTATGTTGGTCCCATAGACTTTTCAAGGCAAGAAATGAACAAAGGGGGGTTACCATTGCCTGCCACTGTGTAGCAATGCTGGACTTCCTTAGTGATCTCCCATCCAAGTACAAACCAGGCTGACCCTGCTTAGTTTCCAAAATCTGACACTGTTTAGATGTATTTAGTCATATTATCACATTATGCATTTCAGCACCCCGCCAACAGCAACCTTAATGTGAAGCAAGGTAAATACATGAAGTAAGTCTAAGTGTTACAGAGACTAGAGACTTTTACATGGGGCTGCTTTTTGGTGACAGACGATGTGATGGGTAAACTATATGGATTAAGATTCCACGGACAGATAATGCAACAAATTCTGTAATAATATGTGTACAGTGATAGATTCCCAAGCATGTTTATCTGAACTGCGGTATATGTTTGTCTGAATCTTGGAATTAACTGAATCGTTAGCACAGTTAATGTGATATGAGTGTGTTACCACAGATTAAAGTAATGAATAGTGTCTAGCATGACATGGTCAAGATATCACAATAGATTCCATTTCTTATTATTGGCCCTGACTGAAGATACAATGTTGGGATATTTGCCTCTTCGTTACATATCCTCTGAAAAACTGAAATGCAGCATAACATTGAGAAGCTCCTTTACATAAAATGGATTAATTTATTTCCTCCAAGATTAAGGTCATATCGATATCATGCATGATTTCTATTGGCTTTACGGATTCCTGAACTTAATGTTCAAGCTCACTGAGGCTCTTTCACACTTGGCAGATTGATATAGGAACTGACAATTCATTGCCACCCAAGTGTATCTTAGTCTACAAAGCTCACATAAATATTGCTGAACATATCCCATTGTGGAATGGCTAGTTGGTTTACATCAGCCTTTCAGGTTCCTGCAACTCTCAGTAAAAGATCCCTTCTTTAGTGACTCACCTAAAAAAAGAAGATGCATTATTCTTGCTATTCTGTTTTTATTTCCCTTCACTAATAAGCTGGACTTCAAAAAATAGAACGATCTATGAACCAGCAATGCAAAGAAGAAAAAGGAGGAGGCATATAAACTGGATCAAGAGATACAAAAGATATGAATGGTGTAAAATGGGAACTCTGATCATTCTTCTAGCCCAGTATTGTAAGGTTTAATCTGAGAAGCAGCCCCCATGATCTCAGGGCTGTGGTTTTTACCAGCCCTGCTACACAAGATCCTTTTAGGTGTAGGGTATGGATTTGAGACAATTAATTATGGGCCTTTAGAAGGTCAATCTACTTGCTGATTTAGACTGGATGTGAGAATGCAAAACTGGGCCTTCTCCCACTTTTTTTTTTGTAAATGTGGCATCTTTATGTGTGTTAGCAGAAATGCTAAATACCTTTAATGAATGGCATGCACCTGTCTGTCTAGCCAGGAGTGCCACATAGTAAGGAATAAACTTGGTGTGGCTTATTTGAATGCACCCCCTCATTCCAACCCTTCCTTGAAATTAATGTCAGTTAGATATTTATATAGAAGAAACTATGTTTCTAAGCAACCTCACAACCAGGCAAATTAGATTCCAGTTGATGATGTTCTTTTTGCCATATTTCTTTCTTCCCATGAGCAATTTAAAGTGTTAGCTCTTACCTCTAAGGCCTTAAGCAGTTTGTAATCAGGGTACTTGAAGGATTGCCTTTTCCGGTCCAGTGCAGCACTGAAGATCCCCTTTCCAATCTCTATCCTTTGTGTCCCCCTGCTTGCAATTTGGGTTAGTACCACCCAGAGGCAGGACTTTTTCAGGGGCAGCACATTGTCTTTGGAATAAACTGCCCCAATGAGGCTCACCTAGCACCTTCTTTACTGTCCTTTAGGTGTCCAGTCAAAACATTTCTCTTCACTTAGCTTTTTTACTGAAATGTTCCATCTTTTTCAGTTGTTTCTGTGGCCTGCTTCTAACTTTTTTAAAATGTAAATTTTATTGATATTTTTATGATAAACATCAACAGAAAGAAAGTCAGATAGCGTCTCTAACACATAGTACAACTTGTGTAATCAGCCTGCTTCTAACTTGAGGGCAGTTTTAGGCTGCAGTCACACGACCAGTTCACGCTGATATAGTTGTGCTACCTTTGCAGATTTAAAGAGCACAATCAGACAACAACAACTGCCTTCTGTGCCCCAGTGATTGACACCTGGGTCCGTCCTGGCCTGGAAGGGGAGTTTGCCAATAGTGGGGAAAGTCCGGTCTTTACATATGTCAGCACTTTCATTCCGCTTTTCCTGATGTCTGAACCCCCCTGTCTTGAATGATCATTTCCATCTGAGTCATGGGGTTTTTTCCCACCACGTAGGGATGTGCGCATAAGCACATATGAGCATAAGCAACCCCCATTGCCAGCAAGGGCCGCACTCCATGGTTGAAACACCAGTAATGTGGATGCTTCAGCGTGAGACTGGTGCATGGAGGAGCCCCTTCAGGATGTGCTGTCTAGTCACCCCTTCTTGCAATGATTTAAACAGCTGCAAATAGAGGCACCGCCAGTTTATACCAAGCCTCCAGTGTGACCGCAGCCTTATAGATACCATTTTAGACTTCTTACCAATGTTTTATTGGCTTCCTTTAATATTGATAATTTTATAGTGGCTATTTTTATGATTTTATTGTTTTTGTTTTCACTTTGTGATCTGCCAAAAGCAGGTCTCTGGAAAGCTGGCATACATGATTTCTAAATAAATCATGTGGGTTGACAGCATGCATAGAAGGCTTAGTACAGAAAGGAAGCAATTAATCCTTTTGGTTTTTTCCCTTTACCAGGAAAGGAATATTGAAATATCAAGTGGATAACCAAATCACTCATCACCAAGTATCAAATTTTCTGGAACAACAGTAGAAACCGGCGGATAAAGGGAAAACAGAGGACAACGTACAAGAAGAAGAGAAGAGCTCACAAGACAGAAGCATGCCTGATGGTTCCTCAGAAGACTCTGATGATAAAAAAAAGGGGCAGCTGCTCCTAAAATTCTCAAAGTTAAAATGGACTATGATAAAAAGAAACACAAGAAAAACAAGAAATAAATCCTGATAGTTCGCTTTGGACTGTAATGCATTCAAAACTGTTTAAAGACTCAAGTTAGTTTAAATGATATCTAAAATATGATACACAGTACCACATCTTCTTTAATATAAGTTTGCAGGACAGAATAATTAGAAACTATGAATGTATTTGATCCTTGCCTTAATTTCAGTTTTAGAATCCTTGTATTACCACTCCCCTTTGTAGAGATTGTAGTATGGAAAAAATTAAAAAAATCCAAAAAAATTATCAAATAGGCAACAGTCTAGTATCTCCTAAATTACAATGGGACATTCATGTAAACATATTTAGAAATGCTAGATTTGAGTACTGTAGTAGGTTAGAGACCAACAAGATTTTTGGGATATAAGTTTTCAAGGATCAAAGCACCCTTTATCAGATACTTGAATCCAGCTGATCTCCTGTAGACTGACAAAACTACCTTCTGAATAGGGTTGCTGGGTTCTCCCTCTGATCTGACGGGGGGCTCCCAGGTACTCATTGGGATCTTCTGCCACATGCGCTTCACATCACCTGAAAGTGATGACATCACATTGCTGACGTTGAGAGGTGATTCTGTAGTTTTTGGGCAAAACTCTATGGTTTTTTGCCACCAAAACAATAGACTTTGCCCAAAAACTAGAGCGTCACCCTCCAACGTCAGCAACACGGTGACATCACTACTGGGTGATGTCATCACACCAATGACACTGATGCAGGAGGGGGTTGTTTGGGGGTGGGGCTTCCCCCACCAGCCAGCTGGCTGACGGTGGATTGGACCCCCCAAAATCAGGGGACCCCCCCCAACCAGGGTGGATGGCAACCTACCCCTGAAACATTTAGAAATGGAATAGAAATAGAAACATTCCAAAATTTGTTCTATCAATGCCTAAGTGCTTAGTATAAGGTTTAGATGTCTGCTCTGTGATTCCTGACTCTTCGTGGTCATCCTTGCCTACTTGATTGTGTGTCCTTCAGCCACATGTAAATACATCATGAAGAAGTGGAGGTTCCTGCACAGCCGGGACACATCTTATCAAATTCAGAATCTGGCCAAGCAGCCATGGAAGATTCTTGCCAGAATTATTTCTGTAACACTAGTCTATTCACACTGCTTACCTCTCTGTTCTTCTGAAGCCCATTAACTATTCTACACTTAAAAGATGAGGTTTAAAGCATCTGACGCTATATCATCAATATATCACTCAAGCCAGCAACTACAGTAGTCTCTTCACTTGCCCAGGAGGTGAATGTAGTGGTCAAGTAGCTGAGGGAGAACAAATTGAAGCTGAATTCAAATAACTCAGTGGAGAAGTTGGCCAAAATGGCTGCTCTGACCAAGTGGCTACTGCGTAGTTGCAAACCTGCTTCGCCTGATATTGTGTTCAAGACAATCTTCACCAGGGAACATTGAGGCAACACAATCAGGAAGTTGCCTTGTGTGTAACCAAGTAAGTGTGTAATCCTATATTCTAATAGTGAAGTCGGCCAATCTTTGGATACTTAAATCCAGTGACTGGAGCTGTGAACAGGCAAGACAAATCTTTCTACAAACCTGAAAAGGGTCCCAAGTTTGTGAAATCTAAAAAAAAATCCATTGAGGGTTTTAAAAATGTAAAAATAATAGAAGGAGTACTGTAGCTTTAAGTAACAGATTTCTCCAGTTCCAACAACAGTATTCTAGGCTGGGTTTCATGAGTGAAAGGCAGAGAGAGTGAGTGGGGCCCTTTCCAGGCCTGTTTTGGCCTTTGAGGGAGGACTTCTTGACAAGGGTTTCCAGCTCCTGGTTGGGAAATTCTTGAATATTTTGTGGTGGAGTTTGAGGACAGCAGGGTATGGGGAGGGCAGAGGCCTCAGCAGGATATTAAGCCATAGAGTCCACCCTCCAAAGCAGCCATCTTTTCCAGGGGGGCACATGTGTGTCGTCTGGAGTCCAGGTGTAATTCTGGGAGATCTTCTGGTCCCACTTTGAGATTGGCAAACCTAGGCCTGACAGCAATGTGTGGGTGACTTCATACTATTGGGGAAATTTGGCCTCCTGGCTAAACAAATAATTTCCCCAGCAATACCACTGGACTTGCATAACTCAAGTAGGCCTGCCTGTTTGCGACTAAACAATGGCAGCCAGCCTATGAAAGCCAGCATGGTATAGAGGTTAGAGCTTCAGACTAGGAAGTGCTGCGGAAACTCACTGCATGATTTTGGAGCAGTTACATACTTTGAAATATACTGTGTTCGACACTCAATTAGTGATCAGCTCATACGTTATTGTGAATCAGCTCAAAATAAGGACAAACAAACAGGACCGAAGCCCTGCTTAAATCTGTGCACAACAACAACAACACCCACACACACTACCCGTGATAGGCTATTTACAGTGTGGCTCCTGGTCTATAGGTTCCTTCCAGGATCCTAGCTAACTATTGTTCTTGGTTTCAAGCTAGGCCTGTCGATGCCCGGCTCAGGACATAACACCCCTCCCCCCAAAGTTCAGAACCCCCTAACAAACATAGTCTCTTAAATATGCGGGTCTGTGTCATTCGCAGTTTGAGCGATGCGGTTCTGCCAGCAGGGCTGGGTTTCGGTCTCAGGTCCAGACAGAGCAGCCGAGGTGCTTAGGGGCATTGGCAACATCAGAGCAACCTTGGGGCCATCCATGGCTGCTTGTTCCAGTGTTTCTTCTGCGGGTCCCTCTGGTTGTTCGCTGGCTGTGGGTTGCGCGCTGGCTGCTGGGACCCCCCTCTTGGCCTCCGGCTCCTGTAGGCCTGGCAGCTGTGCGTCGTCATCGTCTGGGGTCGCTGAGGGCAGACTTGGCTTGGCTGGGAGGAGACGGCAGTGGAGCTGGTCAATGTGCCTCCTAAGTACTTGACCTCCGTCGGTCGACACCTCGTAAGACAGGGGGGCGGTGACTTGGATAACTTTGGCCAGGACCCAGGCTGGCAAAGTTCTGGGCGTAGACGGTGTCACCCGGAAAGAACCCCCAGGGTGCTGCTTGGTTCTCAGGGCCTGCATGGTGTTCCGAAGCGCGGTCTGGGTGCATCCAGTCTAGTTGGGTGGTGAGGTGTCGTCCCATGAGGAGTTCTACTGGGCTGTGGCCGGTGGAGGTGCTTGGTGACACCTGCTGGCTAAAAAGGAAGGCTGCGAGCCGGTGATCCCAATCTCCATAGATGATCCTCCGGAGGGATTCCTTTGTGGTCCTCACCATCCTCTTGGCCTGGCCATTGGTGGCTGGGTGGAAGGGTGTGGATCATATGTGCCTGATTAAGTAGTAGCTCATGAAGTCGTGGAACTCACTGGAGGTGAAGGCCGTCCCACTGTCCATCATGACAGTGTCGGGTAGACCGTGGCTGCAGAAGATCCGTCGGAGAGCACGGATGGCTGCTTTGGATGAGGTGGAAGGGACCAGTACCACTTCTAACCATCTGGTGTAGGAGTCCATCAAAATGAAGAAAATCTGCCCTTGGAAGGCCCCCGCAAAGTCCAGATGTAGCCAAGACCATAGTCTGTGGGTGGACTCCCACTGTTGTACTGGTGCCCTGGGAGGCTCCAGTTGGGTTTCCTGGCAGGCCTGGCAGCGCATAACACAGTCCTCGATTTCGCTGTCCATGCCAGGCCACCATATGTAGCTCTGGGCCAGCGTCTTCATCCATATGATGCCCAGGTGTGTTTCGTGGAGCGCTGCTAGAACTTGCTGGCGCAACAGAGCTGGCACCACTACCCGGCTTCCCCACAGCAGGCAACCTTTGTGTGCGGATAGTTCATCTCGGTGGGAGGAGAAGGCCGCGAATTCTGGACCCATCCAGCTGGTGTGCCATCCCCTCCCCACCCAGCCCAAAACGTGGGAGAGGATATGGTCCCTGGCGGTATGGCGGGACACATCTGATACCTGAAGAAGGTGGTTGGGAAGGTCCTCGAGGAGCATTATCTGGTGGGCAGGAGCAGGATCTGGGTTGCACGAGGGCGGCGGCAGCAGGTGGCTGAGGGTGTCGGCATGTCCCATCGCCTTCCCAGGGCGGTGAAGGAGAGCGTACTGGTAGCCTGCTAGGAAGATAGAGCAGCGCAGGACCCTGGGAGATATCGTCTGAGGCGTTTGGTGGTCTGGGGCCAGCATGCCCAGCAGGGGTTTATGATCAGTCACTATGTGTTTTTTTTTAATCCCCTGAGAACAGGGTAGCTTTATTAATTTTTGTTTCACCTACATAACTACAACGGAAGAAAAAGGGAAAGGGGGAAAGGGGGAAAAAATAACAAACCAAAATAATAAAACCCCGGGATACAGACAGTAAGCAAATGCAACCAAGACTACAGAGACAGAGGAGAAGATACAAAAAATAGAAGAGAAACAAGATTCTTTGACTCAACAAATTACAAGATCAGAGACAATGATGGAGTTCAGAAGGATGCAGACTCATCTGAGATTCAGAGGCATTAAGGAAACAGAGAATGAGAACTTAAAAGAAAAAATGATGGAAGTGATAACGGCTTTTCTGGGCGAGGAGGAAGGGTCAATGGACTCAGACTTTGATTTGATTTATAGAGTGAACTCCAGAATTGCAGAAAAGAAGAATTTACCAAGGGATGTAATTGTACAATTTGTAACAAGATCAATAACAGAGGAGATATTCAAGAAGCAATTCAACGTCCCTTTTGTAATAGAGGGAAACAAAATTATGGTGATGAGAGAACTCCCAAGAACAATACTGCAAGACAGGAAAAGGTATAAATCCTTGGCGGACAAACTCAGAGCTTTGAGCATCAGATATAGATGGGAGATTCCACAAGGTTTATCCTTTACGTATCAAGGTGGGAGGATTCAGATCAGATCGATGATGGACTTTTATAAATTTAAGGCGGACAATGCGGACGTCTTTGGAGAACTTTAAAATAAAACGCATAATGGAGTACAAATTGTTGTCATGGAATGTTAATGGATTAAATTCACCAAACAAGAGGAAAAGAATCAATCATTGGATACAGAAACAGAAATGCAACGTGATATGCTTGCAAGAAACACATATTAGAAAACAGGATATAAAATATTTAAAGAATGCTTTATTTGGAATTGAATTTTGTTCTGCGGCCTCAAACAAGAAAAAAGGAGTTGTGACATATGTGAAGAAGGAGTTACAACCTACAGAAATTTTTAAGGACATAGATGGCAGATACGTGGGTGTGGAATTAATGATTCAGCAGAAAAAAACATTGTTGATCAACGTGTACGCACCCAATGGAGCAAAGGAAAAATTTTTTAAGGATATAACTGACCAATTACAACAATTGACTTATGAGCAAGTTATTATGGCCGGAGACTTTAATGGGACAATAGATCGTCTAGACAGAAAACCACAAAAGGACAACGAATTCAGCGGAAAATTGCCAAAGAATTTTTTTGAATTAGTTAAGCAAGAAAAATTAGAAGATGTTTGGAGGAAATGGAACCCGATGCAGAAAGACTTTACTTTTTATTCCAATAGACATTGCTCTTTTTCCAGAATTGATATGATTTGGATGTCTGAAGAATTATCAATGAAAACACATAAGACTGAAATTTTGCCAAGATGTAATTCAGATCACAATCCGGTGGTATGGAGTTCCACAGAAAGGAAAAAACCCTTTCTGTGGAGGATTAATGAAGACTTGTTGGATAAGAAAACGGTAATTGAGATGTTAAAGGAAGAAACGAAACAATTCTTTCAACAAAATTTAAATAAAGAAACACCGATACAGATTGTATGGGATGCTTATAAAGCGGTGATGAGAGGAATTCTCATCTCGCAAAACGTGAAGCAAAAAAAGGAAAAACTTCAAAAACAAACAGAAGTGTTAGAAAAAATTGCTCAGAAAGAAAAGGAATTAAAAAAGAAGCCTGGAAAAAAGCAAATTATTAAAGAATTAAAGTTGCTGAAGGAACAACTGAATGAGACTTGGAATCAGGAAATGTATTGGAATTTAAAGAAGTTACAACAGAAATCTTTTGAAGGGGCGAACAAACCGGGAAAATACTTAGCTTGGCAACTTAAGGCTAGAAGAGAGAGAAGAATGATAACCAAAATAATAGAAGATGGAAAAGAGTTCGTTGATCCTAATGGAATAAAGAGATGTTTCTTCAAGTATTATGCTAAACTATTCCAAACAACTAGAGTTGATCTTGAGAAGATTAAAACATATTTAAAGGAGATTCCACTACCAAAAATAAGTAAGGAATACAAAGATTTATTAAATGGTCCAATTCAAAAAGAAGAAGTGATGAAGGCAATAGAAGAGACAAAGTTGGGGAAGGCGCCTGGGCCGGACGGATTTACAGCGAAATTCTACAAAAAGATGAAAGAAGAAATTTCCCCGGTCCTGGAAGCTTTAACCAACGAAATAAGAGAAAACAAAAAGGTGCCGGACTCATGGAAAGAAGCAATTATTTCTTTGATTCCAAAGGAAGGACAAGATTCAACAAATGTAAAGAACTACAGGCCAATATCTCTTTTGAACAACGATTATAAAATCTTTGCAAAAATTATTGCAGAAAGGGTGAAAAACTATTTACAAACGGTAATTTCTGAAGATCAAGCGGGCTTTTTACCCAAAAGGCAGATTAGAGACAATGTAAGAATAGTAATGGACGCAATTGAATATTATGAAAAGCACCCAGAAAAAGAAGTAGCTTTTCTGTTTGTTGATGCAGAAAAAGCTTTTGACAATCTTAATTGGAATTTTATGCACCAGATGATGGAAAAGATTGAAGCGGGACAACATTTTAGAAATTGTATTGAAGCTATCTATTCTGAACAAAGAGCTAAAATAAATGTGAATAAAGAACTGACAGATAACTTCAAAGTACAGAAAGGAACAAGGCAAGGTTGTCCGTTATCACCGTTATTATTTATCTGGGTATTGGAAATACTTTTACAAAAAATACAGTACGATCAAGAAATAAAGGGCTTGACACATAAAGGACACCAATACAAATATCGAGCATTTGCAGACGATGTAATGTTTATGGTGGAAAACCCAACAGAAAAATTGACATTGCTTTTTCAAAAAATAAAGGAGTTTGGAGAATTGGCCGGCTTTTACGTAAATAAGAATAAAACAAAACTTATATGTAAAAACATGATCAAACAAAAACAAGTGGAACTACAAGAACTGGTACAATGTGAAGTAGTTAAAAAAACAAAATACCTTGGAATTGAATTAACGGCAAAAAATATAGACCTATATAAGAATAATTATGAGAAATTATGGACTAAGCTGACTCAAGATTTTAAGAAATGGGATAAAATGAACTTATCACTGATGGGAAGAATATCAGTTATAAAAATGAATGTCCTACCACGTTTGATGTTCCTGTTCCAAACAATACCAATTCTGCATAAAACGGATTTGTTGGCCAAGTGGCAACAAGAGTTGTCAAAATTTGTTTGGGCAGGCAAGAAACCAAGGATCAAAATGAAAATACTTTGTGATGCCAAAGAAAGAGGAGGTCTACAAATGCCAAATCTTAGACTATATTATGAAGCGGTTTGTCTAACATGGATGGATCAATGGGTGAAGCTTGAAAATGACAGATTGTTGGGGTTGGAAGGGCATGATTGTAGATTTGGCTGGCATGCATATTTATGGTATGACAAGATAAAAATGGACAGTTTTTTTAAACTTCACTTGGTGAGAAAAGCTTTGTATATGGTATGGACAAGATATAAGAAGTACCAGAGTGACTTAAGACCATTGTGGATTGTACCAGTAGAAGTGTTGATATCTTACTCAAGACAGCGAGGTAGAGACTGGTTGCCATATAGAGATTTAATTAAAAAAGAGGGAACAGAGTGGGTAATGAAAAAGCAGAATGAAATTGAATATGAATATGAGTGGTTGAAATATATGCAGATTTATGATCTTTTTAGATCTGACAAAAAAAACTATGGTTTTAGAGAGGAAAAAAATGAAATTGAAAAGGTATGGGAGAGTGGAGGAGGAAAAAATATTTCTAAAATGTATAAGGTGTTGTTAAAATGGTATACTGAAGATGAAACTGTTAAAGAACAAATGTTAAAATGGGCTATTAATATGAATAAGGAAGTGGCTATGGAAACCTGGGAATATTTGTGGAAAAATTCTATTAAGATCTCGACATGTACTAATGTTAAAGAAAATTGTTATAAGATGATGTATAGGTGGTACATGACACCTAAGAAGATTGCAAATATGAATCAAAATATGTCAAACAAATGTTGGAAATGTAAGAGGCATGAGGGCTCATTTTATCATATGTGGTGGACTTGTGAGAAAGCTGTAGACTTTTGGACAAAAGTCCACAATGAAATGCAAAAAATATTGAAATGTTCTTTTAAAAAAGCACCGGAAATTCTGCTTTTGGGACTTAAAATGGAAGAAGTCAATACGACTAAAAAGACTTTACTCTGGTACCTGATAGTGACAGCGAGAATGATTTATGCTCAGTTTTGGAAGACAGAAAAGGTACCAGAGGTTGAAGAATGGATACAAAAAGTTCTGTTCATGGCACAAATGGATAAGATTACAAAAAAACTGAATAACAAAGAAGACGATGAGTTTTTTGGAGAATGGAATGATTTTAAAATTTATCTGGAAAAGAACTGGGATGTGAAACAAAACTTAATATGTTTAGATCAATATTAAGTCAAACGATGTTATCTTTAGATTGTAATAATGAAAAACTGATATTGTTGATGATATGAAGTAATTTGGAGCAGGGGTGGAAGCATTGTGGGAAGCCATTGGAGGGAGGGGAGGAACTGGGAATGGGGTAGACAATTGATAGAATGAAATGTTTTATATGTTGTATTCCTGAAAAAAAAAAATTTGTTTACCAAAAAAAAAAAAAGGAATTTGGTTGAGGATTGTTTACGTCTGGGGATCACTCCCGGCGCCGCTATAGGTGGGGGGGGTTGGAACTCACTTTTAGCACTTATTCGCTCGTCTTGTTCTCCGGTTCATTGACGGTCTGATCACAGACACCTCTTAGTCACACTTCATTCGCTGACCTTCTTGCTTGTCCCGGTTGGCATCAGCTATGCTCGGTAAAAACCGAGCCTCTCAGGGGGTGGACCGAATGGGGCAAAAGGAGTGCCTCAATTCTCCGGCTTCAAGCCATCAAAGAGGTCGCCCCCCAAGCGCCCCCGGCTTGGAGCCTCTCTTGCTGAGGCTCACCTGGGGGTGCCACTTGAGGTGGCACTCCTCCAACACCCCTGGAGCGCGGAATGCCTCCCCTGCTTCAGGGGAGAGCCTCCGCCATCGCTGAAGCCACAGACCGGAAGTCTGATCAGTCACTATGTTGAAGGGCCACCCATAGAGGTAATCATGGAATTTCTTAACTCCCGCCACGATTGCCAACGCCTCCTTGTCTATTTGAGTGTAGTTGCATTTGGCGAGTGACAATGTGCGGGAGTAATAGGCCACAGGAACCTCCCTGCTGTTGGATAACTGGTGTCCGAGGACCAGCATTCCCTCCAAGCTGAGTTAGTGTGAGCTAGCTCAGTTTTTTAGCCTCCAACTCACACGTTTTTGTCTTAACTCAGGAAGGATGGCTCCAGAGGAAACTAATTTGCAGTAGCCACATCGCTTGCTCACAACTTTAATGCCAGTAGCTCACAAAGTAGAATTTTTGCTCATGAGTCTCCAGAGCTTAGAGGGAGCATTGCCGAGGGCAGCTCCTACCTCATACAGGGACGCGTCGCAGGCAAGAATGACAGGCAGCATTTTGTCGAAGTGTGCCAGGATGGCATTCGAGGTGAGCAGCTCCTTGATGGCCCGGAACGCAGCAGCTTGCTTCTGGCCCCAGATCCAGGGGGCCCTTTTGTTGAAAAGCCAGTGCAGTGGCTCCACAATTGCAGCTTTGTGGGGCAGGAATGAATGATAGAAATTCAGCAGGCCCAGGAAGGCTTGGAGTTGCTGCTTGAATGTGGGGGTTGGGGCGTTGACGATAATGCGGACCTTGTCAGCAGCAGGATGGATGCCATGTGCATCTATGGAGAAACCTAAGAACTCAACCCGTGGAACCCTATGGAGGCACCTTTTCCACTTTAAGGCCAGCTTCATGGAATTGTTGTAGAACGGTGCACAGCCGATTGGCAAATTCTTCATCCATGGCTGCGGTGATTAAAACATTGTTGAAAAATGGCTGGACCCCAAACTGTAGCCGCCGCACCCGGAACGCACCCCTGTGTGTTACAATTGTCTGGGCCTCTGTGGTTGCAATGTCTGCCAAGAGTTGTTGGTAGGCCTGTGCCAAGTCCAGTTTCCCAAAAACCTTAGCACCCACTAGGGATGCCAGGACATGGCTGACTATGGGGATCGGGTAGGCGTGACCCTGTAGAGCCTTGTTTATGGTACATTTATAGTTCGCGCAGATGCAGACGTCCCCATTGGGCTTGACCAGGGTCACAATGGGGGTTTCTCATAAGGCGTGCGGGACCAGTTCCAAGCCTCCTTGGGCCACCAACCAATCCAGTTCCCTGTCTATCTTAGGCTTTAGGGCAAAAGGAATGCGCCTGACCTTCAGCCGAATTGGCCGCACCTCTGGATTGACTTACAGTGAGACCAGAGTTCCGGTGTAACAACCAAGCGTCCCATCAAAAACTGCTGGGAACTCATCGCAGACCCTCTGAAAGTCTTTGGAGGCCACGTGGTGCACCCCCATTACTTCAAAACCCAAGGGCACAAACCATGATAGTCCCAGTAAGCTAGTGAGCCGCCCTTCCACCACTAACAAATCCAGCACTCCCTCAAATCATGGAACTTGCCCCACACTTTGATGGCCACCTTGTTCTTTTGAAAGTCTCTGAGGGTGAAGCCGGCAGGTTTGAGGCGGGGACCCCCCCCTGCGGACAGAGCCTCTGGAGAGTTTCCTCTGATATGATGGAGATGGAGCACCCGGTGTCTAGTTCCATCTCACATGGCACACCCTCTATGAATACTGTCACCTTTATTTTATCAGAGGTGTCCCAGGGCAACTTCAATACCTCGTATTGGTGGACGGCGGTGGTGTGCAGCTCTGCTGACTCCTGGTGCATTGTCATGCGTCTCCTGGTTCCCTTGGAGTGGCAGGCGTGTGCAATGTGCCCAGTCTTACCACAGGCCCTGCAGGTAGCATCATGGAAACAGCAGGAACGACGTTCATGGTCTTCGCTGTAGCTGGCACAGGGTGGTGGTGCAGGGGCCTTCACTGGGTGTGCAGCAGCGGCCAAAGGTCACGGGTTGCGGTGAGCTGGGCGGTGGATCTGATGCGTTTCTTCCTTGTCTCATGTATCCAAAGCCAAGGGTACGGAGGCCTGGTGTGCAGTGGAAATCTGGTGGTCTCTCTGGGCTTTCTCGAAGGTGGTGGCCTCGTGTAGCACCATTACCAGGGTGAACTCCTCGTGGCTGATGAGCACAGTTTCTGCTCCTGGATGCCGATGACGAAGCGGTCAAGTAGGGCCTCGTCGAGGTTCAAGAACCCACAGTTGAGGGCTAGCCAGTGAAGGTCAGCTACAAAGTCAGTGGCCACTTCATTGGGCTTTTGTTGGCATGAAAAGAAATCCATGCTGCGGGCCATTTTAGTGGGCTGTGGTGCGAAATGGCCGGTGAGTGCCGTTAGGAGGTCCTCGTATGTGGACACTTCTAGGGTGTTTAGTGCGATGAGGCCCTGGACTAACCATAGGGTGGTGATCCCACAGGCGCTGAGCAGGAAGGTCTTCTTCTTGTCAGCATCGGTGATGCCCTGGAACAAGATGAAGTATTTCAGCCATCCAACCCAAGTTTCCCACAGTTCTGGGTGTGCGGGGTCGAACTCAGGCAGATGTCCTGATGCGGCAGCCATGGTCTCTGGAGCGGTGGGAGGTGCAGAGCGCGGGGGCTTGTTGTGTGGTGCAGTGCTGTCTGGAGCGGGCTCACCCATCAGGATCCCACCTTCGTCGCCAGTGAAATATACTGGATTCGACACTTGATTAGTCATCAGCTCATACTTTATTGTGAATCAGCTCAAACTAAAAACAAACTAGCAGGACTGAAGCCCTGCTTAAATCCGTGCACCCCACCACACCCCACACACACACACTACCCGTGATAGGCTATTTACAGTACGGCTCCTGGTCTATAGGTTCCTTCCAGGATCCTGGTGTTGTGTACTGAGCCTAATCTCGTCAGCCCCAGCTTGGGGACACAGAACAATGGACTGCTAGGATCCTGGGATGGACCTATCACCCAGGAGTGCCTCTGTAAATAACCTATTGTTGGGAGTGGGTGTGTGATGGGTTTTACAGGCTTATAAGCAGAGCCCTGACCCTGCTATAGTTGTCCTTAGTTCCGAGCTGAAATCACAATAAACTATGAGCTGATCACTAACACGTGTCGAACCCAGTATATTGAACTAGCTAACTATTGTTCTTGATTTCAAGTTAGGCCTGTCGATGCTGGGCCCAGGACATAACATACTTTCAGCCTAATCTACATCACAAGGTTTTTGTTAGGGTTGCCAGTTCCCATCTTCTCCCTGGGAGGGGGGATTTGGGGAGTAGTCTGGGGTGGGGCAGAGTTGTCCCCGATGTGATGACATCATGCAGAGTGACGTCATCACATTGGGGATTCAGCACCATGCGTGCACCCCCCTGTTTCCACCCAAACATTTATAGAGAACCTTCCCTTTAAATGGTTGGAAAGCAGGCACTGTGCTCGTCTGCCCTGCAAGCTGCAAATCTGCAACTTGTAGGGAAGGTGTGCACAGCCCCTGCTTGAAAAGAGTGGTTGCCCACACACCTGCCCTGCAAGCCGCTGGGGGGAGCCAAAACCAAGGTGCCATCAGGAGGTCCACCAGTGGAGCCAGAACTCCAGAAGCCCCCAAAATCAGAAGATTCCCCTGCCCCCACCTGGGGACTGGCATCCCTAGTTGCTGTGCAGATAAAAAGGAGGAGAGGAGAATAATGTATGCTGTTTTGGTCCCCACTATGGAGAAAGGCTGGGTATAAATGATGTAAATAATGCATACAGCTGAAGAAGGGATGCAGAAAAAAATGTAGGTTGGTGAATGGCTGAGGAAAGAATGCAGCAGAAAACTGAGGCACCACACAACTGGGTCACAGTTTTCATAGGCAGAGACTGCTGTGGGAGACAGAAAGCTTAAGACAGGGGCATATAAAGAAAGGATGGCTGTTGGGTGGGAAGGAGATACACTTGTCTACTCAGGTTAAGAAATTCCTGGAAATTTGGTTGTGGGGTCAGGAGAGGGTGGGTTTGAGGAAGGAAGGGACCTCAGAAGGACATAACAACATACTGCACCCTTCAAAGTAGCCATTTCCTCCAGGGGAACTAGGGATGCCAACCTCAGGTGGGGGCTGGAAATCACCCAGTTGACAGAGATCAGTTCTCATGACGAAAATGGCTGCTTTGGAGGGTAGATGCTATGGCATTATACCCTGATGAGATTGCTTCCCTCCCCAAACCTTACCCTCATAAGAACATAACAAAAGCCATGTTAGATCAGCCCAATGGCACATTCAGTACAATACTCTGTGTCACACAGTGGCCAAAATCAAGGTGCCATCAGGATGTCCACCAGTGTGGCCAGAACTCCAGAAGCCTTCCCACTGTTATCCCCCACTGTTATCACTGCCCCAGACATAGTGTTCCATCTATACGTTATGGCTAATATCCACTGATGGACCTCTATTCCATATGTTGATCCAATTCCCTCTTGAAACTCTCTATGCTTGTAGCTGCCACCACTTCCTGCAGCAGTGCATTTCACATGTAAATTAGTCTTTGAGTGAAAAAGTACTTTCTTTTACCTGTTCTAAGGCTATTGCGCAGCAATTTCATTGAGTGCCCACGAGTTCATGTATTGTGAGAAAGTGGGGAAAGTACTTCTTTCTCTACCTTCTCTATCCCATGCATAATTTTGTAAACCTCTATCATGTCACCCATTAATCATTTTAGTGTCCCTTTTCTGCACCTTTTCCAGTGCTATGTTGAGGTACGGTGACCAGAAATGTACACAGAATTCCAAATGAGGCTGCGCCTTAGATTTATACAGGGGCATTATGACATTTAGGATAGGAACTGCGGTGGCTCAAGTGGTAAGATGCTGAACTGCAGGCTTGGAAGGTTGGTAGTTCAGCAGTTTGAGACCCGAGTGCCGCATGATGGAGTGAGCTCCCATCTCTGGTTCCAGCTCCTGCCAACCTAGCAGTTCGAAAGCAAGAAATTGCAAGTAGATAAATAGGTACTGCTTCAGTGGGAAGGTAACAGCGTTCCATGCGCCTTGGCGTTTAGTCATGCCGGCCACATGACCACGAAAATGTCTTCAGACAGCGCTGGCTCTTCGACTTGGAAATGGAGATGAGCACCGCAACTCTAGAGACGGATTCAACTAGCTTTTGAGCAAGGGAAACCTTTACCTTTACTGTTATGATACTGGCTGATTTCTTTTCAATCCCTTCCTAATAATCCCCAGCATAACATTGCCTTTTTAATTGCAGTCGCACACTGAGTCAACATCTTCAGTGAGCTATCTCCATAACTCCAAAATCTCTCCCCTGCCAGTTGGGACCACATAAACGTGTATTTATAGTGTTGTTGTTTTTTGCTCCAATGTGCATCATTTTGCACTTGCCCACGTTGCTCATTTGTCATGTAAACGCCCACTAGCCAAGCCTCGACAGATCCCTCTGGAGCTCCTCACAGTCCTCCCTGGTTCTCACTGCCCTGAACAACTTAATGCCATCTGCAAACACAGCTACTTCCCTGCTTACTCCCAACTCCAAATCATTAATGGACAAGTTAAAAAGCACCAGTCCTAGTACCGAGCTCTGTGGAACCTCACTGTTTACTGCCTTCCAATTGCAATCTAATTTATTGTGGCAGGAGCCAGTAAAACAGTACAATTCTGATATAAAAGGGATTAAAACAGTAATAACATGGGAATAAGATAAAAACATTAACAGGAGAGAGTTAATAACATTAGTAAAGTAAAATAGTGTTAATAAAAGAATCATACAATTTTTTCAGCTAAAATAAGTTTATGTTTCCTAATAGCTAAGCAACAAAAATTTGCCACAGCTGAGCTCTTAACATCTTCTAAGAGGAATTTATGGAGGACTTCTGGCCTAAAGTCAAGATAAGACTGCAAAGGGCTAAATCTAGACAGAAGGGGATGGTCTCGTTTGTCCTGGTAGAATCTGCAGAACAGGAGGACATGAGTAATTGATTCCACCATATTAGCCATGCATGGGCATATACGTTCATGCATTGGGACTCGAGTGAATTTACCTTGCAGTACAGCGGAAGAGAGTGCCTCAAAACGGGCTCTGGAAAAGGCCCATCTATAGGGTTCATAGGTAATGTTAACTAAATAAGGGGCCACATTTGGCCAAGATTTTATGTTTCTGTAGTTCTCGGGTAGCAAAGCTTCTTCATTTTGTGATTCAATATCATGAAGCCTCTGCACGACAGCTGTTGTTTACTGCCTTCCAATGTTCCCTCTAAGCTGTGGGGTCTTGTGAGCAAAAATTCTACTTTGTGAGCTACTGGCATTGAAGTTGTGAACGAGCGATTTGGCTACTGCACAGATTAGTTTACTCCGGAGCCATCCTTCCTGAGCTAAGACAAAAATGTGTGAGCTGGAAGCTAAAAAACCTGTGAGCTAGCTCACACTAACTCAGCTTAGAGGGAACACTGCTGCCTTCCACTGTGAAAACTGCCCATTTATACTCTGTTTCCTGTTAATTAACCAATTTTTAATCCACAAGATTACTTGTCCTCTTATTCCAAGACTGCTGAGTTTACTTGGGAGCCTTTGATGAGGAACTTCATCAAAAGCTTTCTGGAAGTCTAAGTAAACAACATCTACTGGGTCACCCTTGTCCACATGTTCATTCACCCCCTCAACAAACTCTAAAAGGTTAGTGAGACAAGGGGCTCTTATGCATTCTGATTTTCATCACTTGTGTGTCCCTATTGCTCCAGGGTCCCCCCCAAAAAATATGTTTTGCTCTCTCTAGTAGTCCCAGAGGGAGCAAAACACATGTGGAAAAGGAGGGAGACCCAAAGCAATAGGAACAAATGAGTGACAAAAATGAGAATGCCAAAGAGCATTGTTGTCTTCCCTTACAGAATCCATGCTGATTCTTCCTCAATAGATTTTGTTCATCAGTGTGCCTACTAATTAAATACAGATTCCACCAACTTACCCAGTATCAGTGTTAGACTGACAGGCCTGTAATTTCCCAGATCTTCTCTGGAACCTTTTTTTAAAAGATGGGGGTTACATTAGCTACCTTCCAGTTCTCGGGAATGGAGGCAGATTTTGGTGATAGATTGCATATTTTTGTCAGGAGATCCACAAGTTCACATTTGACTTTTTTCAGAACTCTTGGATTTATGCCATCTGGGCCTGGTGATTTGTCTCTTTTTAATTTGTCCATCAGTCATAGGACTTCCTATCGCGTCATCTCAATCCAACGTAGCTCTTTCAGTACCTCTCCTGAAATCAGTGGTTCTGGAGTGGGCAAGCACCTCCCATCTTCAACAGTGAAGACAGAGGCAAAAAAA